>NW_023270323.1:28534091-28647053 GCF_011800145.1 Mirounga leonina | reverse complement strand
AGGAAGGAAGGAAGGAAGGAAGGAAGGAAGGAAGGAAGGAAGGAAGGAAGGAAGGAAGTTGTAACCACATAGAAACACCCACTGGTAGATAATTTTTTTTGGGGGGGTGGTTCTTTTCTGGACTGCATAGGCCATATTTTTACAACCCCACTGTTTTGTTAATACATAGTCTGTTCTCAAGAAATACTTTCATTATGTATTATTTATTCAAACTGATGCCAAAAAAATTTATACAAGCTATTAGTATTATCTATCTTCCCCCTAGAAATTATTCTAATCTAATCAAGAAACTATTCTCCTCATTAATAGCTGATATACATAAACTTGTTGACCTTTGGCTTATCTTGTTGATTTATTTTAAAATCAATGCAGCCCACAAAATACTTACTTGTCAAGTCAGTAGTTATATAACAGTTCTTTCCTTTACTACCCACATCTTACAAACTCTCCACATTCTTAACACAAAAGCAAACAGACTAATTTTGCTCCTTTGAAACTCCAAAATATATTTCATTTAGTTATTTGTTTTCAATTCTTCAAGAGTTTCATTGTATGAACAAGTTAATATTTCCTGATTCTTTTTATTAAAAAAGTGTTATAATTAGGATCTAGCAACAATAAATCCTAACTCTTGTTGCTCTTACATGGACTGTTTTAAATTGGTGAACATATGGTTTCTAGGTTGAGATGGTAGAATATATGTCAATCCCATCTTGTTGCATTTGATATTATAGACACCTTAAAATCATTAACATTAAAAGTAGAAATATAAGTTTCTATATAGAGGTATCAGTGAAGATGGTATAATAAAAGGCTCCAGAAATTCTCTCCTCCCTAATAACAATGATAACACTTCCAAAATCATTAGAATCAACATTTTCAGAACTCTGAAAATTATTCTTGGTCTTACAACAATCTGGAGAGGATTATTGCAACAATGACAACCAAATCTCAGCAAGAAAAGTGAATTTTAAGAAACTGTAACTTGTTCTATTCCCATTCCCTAATCAGCTCCTCAGTAGCCTTGAAAACCAACCTCTCACAGTCAAGGTAAAATTCAGTAGTCTGGCAGTCACTGGAGGGGGCAAACTGAAGAGCTCCTTATCAACCCCATTCCTAGAAAATTGTCATTATTTGATTGGTCTGGTGTTTCCTTGTGAGATCCTCTTTTGAAGTGTCTTTATTTGACCTGACTTAGAGCTCATCCAACATGAATAATCTTTGACCTCATGTTATTTGTCAAAATCAAATAGAAGCAATTGTTTAACTTTACAGCTTCCTGAGGCAGTAGGTAATAGTTGGGGCAAGCAGTAGTTAAAGCAAAAAGCTGAAAAGGAAAAGCTGGAGAATTAGATAAACTCTGATATATTCCTGGGAATCTGGAAAGTCACCAGCATGGATAAGGCTGTGTACGTGTCCTGAGCTGTACTGAGCTCACTTCTGGCTGTCCCTGAGACTCTGTATAAAAAAGAAATTAAGGCAGGCGCCTGGGTGGCTCAGATGGTTGAGCGTCTGCCTTCGGCTCAGGTCATGATCCCAGGGTCCTGGGATCGAGTCCCGCATTGGGCTCTCTGCTCCTTGGGAGCCTGCTTCTCCCTCTGCCTCTCTGTCTCTGTCTCTCATGAATAAATAAATAAAAATCTTAAAAAAAAAAAAAAAAGAAATTAAGGCTAATGAATAGGTTTTAACTGCTGGTCTGAGTGCTGAAGATATGCCTTAACTCAAATTCAGAGATACTCCCAGCAGACTGGGAGACTTATTGGTTCTAGGTGTTTATGGAAATCTCTGTTTAATTATTAGTGAAAAACTAAGCTAACTGAATAGATATTTAAGTGGTCACATATGCAAGCGAATGCAGACTTTACATAATTAGTTCATAAAAGTACCTGAATAAACAGTAAATAGAAACTGCCCTGAGGAAGCTGACATGTTGAACTTATTAGACAAAGACTTTCAATCACCTATTTGATATATGTTGAAAGAACTACTGGAAATGATGCATGAAGGTATGAAAATAATGTTTTATCAAATACAGAATATCAATAAGTATTTGGAAATTATTTAAAAAGGACCAAATAGAAATTATGGAGTTGAAAAATATATGAGATGAAAAATTCATTATGGAGCTCACCATCAGATTTTAGCAAGCATGATTGAGAATATGTGAGCTTAAAAATAAATCAGTTGAGGGCGCCTGGGTGGCTCAGTTGTTAAGCGTCTGCCTTCGGCTCAGGTCATAATCCCAGGGTCCTGGGATCGAGTCCCACATCGGGCTCCCTGCTCGGCGGGAAGCCTGCTTCTCCCTCTCCCACTCCCCCTGCTTGTGTTCCCTCTCTTGCTATCTCTTTCTCTGTCAAATAAATAAATAAAATCTTTAAAAAAAAATAAATCAGTTGAGAATATCTGGTCTGAGGAACAGAAAGTACAAAGAATTAAAGTAAATAAACAAAATATCAGAAAAATGTTGGAAACCATTATGTATACCAACATATGCATAATATCTCAAAAGAAAATGGAAGAGGAAGTGGCAGAAAAATATTTGAGAAAATAATGGCCAAAAACTTGCCAAACTTTATGAAAAATATTAATACACATGTCTAAGAAATTCAACAAAATCCAAACAGGATATACCCAAAGAGATTCACACCTAGACACACCATAATCAAACTGTTAAAAGCCAATGCCAGAGAATCTTGAATACAACAAGAGAGAAGTAGCTTTTCTTGTACAGAGAGTCTCACTAAAATTAATAGCTGATTTCTCAACAGAAGACATGAAGCCAGACGGCAGTACATTGATATAGTCAATGTGCTGAAAGAAAAAGATTGACAACAAAGAATTCAGTATCCATCAAAACTATCCTTCAAAATTGGAGAAATTATGACATCCAAGATTTAAAAAAAAAAAAAAAACAGAACTGAGGAAATTTGTCACTAGCAAACCCACCCTACAAAAAATACAAAGAGAATCCCTCAGGATGAAATGATGAAATGAAAGGACATCTAACAGTAAATTCATATGAACTCATATGGAAAAATATAGAGCACCAGTAATAACTATTTCACATAAACACAGTGAGTTTAACATAACAATAACACAAGGTAACCATAAAATGTAATGTAAATGTGCTTTTTGGGTGCAGGTTTTTTCTCCTAACTGATTTAAAAGTCATCTGCATAAAGCAGAAATATTAATCTGTGTTGTTGGGCATACAATTTGCATGATTAGAACAACACAAAGGAGAGCAAATGAATGGTGATATATAGGGACACATTTTTTGTATACTATTGAAATTAATATGATATTAATTCAATCTCTAGACTGGTATAAATTAAGGCTTTAATTGTAAGCCTTAGAACAATCACTAAGAAAATAAGTAGAAACATAAAAACATATATACTTATGCATGTATGCATATATAAATGACAAATTAAAATGGTACATTAGAGAATATCCATTTAACAAAAAAATAGGCAGTAATAGAGGAATAGAGGACTTAGGAAACACTTAAGAAAACAATTGGCAAATAGCAAGATAGCCAGAGGTACAAATTTGTATTGATTAATGTACACTGGTTAGTGGATTAGTTAAAAAAGAGAACTTTGAGGAAATATAATTAGAAAATTCGTAACAAGGAGGTCTGGGGAAGAGATATATAAGTAAACCCTTACAAGTTGCCAGAGATTATAAATATATTTTTGTCCCAGTTGAATGCTCCTCAAAGAACAACATCTACAGAGGAGGATTGTAATCATCAGGTAGAGAAGAATAAAGAATAAAAACTAAAAAGTAAAAAGAAAACCCAATTTAAAAAATGATCAAAAGAATGAACAGACATTTCTCTAAAGAAAATTTACATATAGCCCATAAGCACATGAAGAGATATTCAACATCATAGTCATTAGGGAAATGCAAATCAAAACCTTAAGAGACACTACTTCACAAACACTATGATGGATATAATAAAAAGGTAGATAATACTAAGTGTTGACAAGAATATTGAGAGATTGGAATGCTCATACATTACTAGTTCGACTGTAAAATAATGCATCCATTTTAGAAAACACTTAGGCAGTTCCTCAAAAGTTAATTATAGGGGGAACCAGTGCGACTCATTGGTTGAGCATCCAACTCTTGATTTCGGCTCAGGTCATGATCTCAGGGTCATGAGTTCAAGCCCTACACTGGGCTCCGTGCTCAGTAGGGAGTCTGTTGAAGATTCTCTCTCTCTCCCTCTCCCCTTCTTCCCACTCTCTCTCTAAAATGAACAAATAAATCTTTAAAAAAAGTTAATCATAAAATTATCATATGACCCTACAATTCTGTCTCAGAGAACTAAAAAAAAGTGTTCACCGAAAAATGTGTACACAAATGTTCATAACGATATTATTCATATTAACTAAAAAGTAGAAGCAACTCAAATGCCCATCAACTATTGAATGGATAAACAAAATATAGGACTCATACAATGGAAAACTTTTGTATATAGCCCTGAAGTCAAATTTGTATACAGATTACCCAATTTATTTCTGTATAACTGTTAACTGTTTCTCTTGAGTTAATAGTTATACACATGAACTCAATACCATGTTTTCCTACTAAGATTGCAGAAGTCTTCACAGAGAGGTAGTTAATTTAATAAGTGTATTTATGTTCATACACATACTTTTGCTTTATTTTATCAGTGAATGTGTTTTTATAGTCTGCTGAGAAAAATAGGGACTTTTTTTCATTTTTGATTGGTTTGAGTAATGTACTGAGCAAGATCATTATAGAAAGATGTGGTATTCATTTACTAAATGTACAAAGTCTTAAAAATGAAATACTACTCCAAGGATTTTAATTAAAATATCCTCCATGTTAATCTTGTTTCACAGCTCCAAACACTTTTAAATTGTTTCCTTAGGTATCTACCATCCAATTTTTAATTTTTATACTATTTCTTATTACCTATAGTTAGGATTATTGAATGACCTTCAGCCATGCACAATGAAGTTTTAGGTTTCATTTCTTCACATCTATGTTCAACCATATTTTCTACCTACTTCCTCAAATATATTTATATATCACATCTTTAAATTAATATTTGTTTTACATCATTATGATTATGTTAATATTTTTCATAGATGAACTCTGTATTGTACTAAGATTTCCTTTCCATTCTTGTATGGTTGTTTTTGGAGCTAATAACTGCCTATTTTTATCTGCCTAGACTTCTCAGTACCCGAATCTCCCCAACCAGAACTGTAAATCTCTTCTAATATGGTTTACTGCATCAGGGAATCTATTTTCCATTTCCCTCTGGAAGTCCTCTGTCCTTCAGCTCCTATACATACTGGTTATTTTCTAGACCTGCTAGAAACCTGCCAGCTGTACAGCTGACATCCTCGAATAGTCCTTCAGTATCATTCTGGAAAATTCTCTAGTTTTCCTTCTTTATATGATCCCTTTATTTATGTTGTATTAATTTATAGCTGTGTGTCTAAGAGTACATGAGAGGCAAATATTTGAGATTTTAAGTTTCTGAAAGTGTTTATATTTTACCTTACTCTTAATTTACTTGCTAATTTATCAGCCTTTATTAATTTGTTAGAGCTGACTTAACAAAGACCACAATCTGAGTGGCTTAAAAAAGAGAAATTTATCGTCTCACAGTCCTGGAGGCCAAAAGTCCAAGTACAGGTGTTATCTGGGTTGATTCCCTCTGAAGTCCATGAAGAAGAATCCATTCCAAGTCTCTCCCCCAGCTTCCGATGGTTTGTTGGCAATCTTTGGTGTGCCTTGGCTTGTAGAGCGTCATCCTGTCTCTGCCTTTATTTTCATATAGTTTTCTCCCCATATGTCTGTGTATCCAAATTTTCCTCTTTTATAAGGACCTCAGACAGATTAGAGGCCCATCCTGCTCCAATTATGACCTTATCTCAATTTAACTAGTTACATCTTAACACTTTTCACAAGTAAGATTATGTTCTGAGGTATTAGGGGTTAGGACTTGAACATCTGAATTTTGGAGTGACCCAATCCAGTCCATAACACAGACCATGCAATTTTTGTTTGTAAATAATTTTACCTCAGATAATTGAAGTCATCTTTTTATCATATCGTACTTTTTGGTATCATTGTTGAAAAGTTCAATGTTATTTTGTTTTCTAAGAACTTGTGTATGTACAACATATTTCCCTCTCCTTTTCTCTTTTCTGATTTTTCTTTTTTTTTTTCTTAGTGTTCTGAAAATTTCCAGTGGCATGTGCTGATGTAGGTTTTCATTATTCTACTAATAAAATCTTTAAATCAGCTCATTCAATCTGTGTATCAGTCAAAATTCAACCATAGAAGGAAAAGCAGTAAAAGAGAGACTTGCGCATTTATACACATGTCAACATATGTACATACATACATATGCATATAAAGAGATTTACTCACTGAGGAGCTCGGATAAATCCAAAATCTATAGTGAAGATAGGAAAGGAAGACCATAAACTATCATCCGCAAGAAGAATTTCTTCTCTTTCTTGCTGATTGGGTGAGTCCCACTCAGATTATCCAAAATAATCTCTTAGTTAAAATCAAGTGATTAGAGGCTTTACTTAAAATTTTCAAATATGTTCACAGCAAGACCTAGATTAGTGCTTGAATAACTAGGACTGACTATAGCCTAGACAAACTGAATATCCAAAAAGCTACTGCAATTGGTAAATAGAACTGTCTTGGTTTTGAGGAATTTTCCAGAAATATTTATTCGGTAAAGTTCTCAACATTATTTTATTCCTTCTCTTTTAAAACTTCTATGAGATAGCTATTGGGAACACTTAATTTGAGCCCCATTTTTTTTTTTTTTAAGATTTTATTTATTTGACAGAGAGAGACACAGCGAGAGAAGGAACACAAGCAGGGGGAGTGGGAGAGGGAGAAGCAGGCTTCCCGCCGAGCAGGGAGCCCGATGCGGGGCTCGATCCCAGGACCCTGGGATCATGACCTGAGCCAAAGGCAGATGCTTAACAGCTGAGCCACCCAGGTGCCCCTTGAGCTCCATTTTTAAAATAAGATTTATTTATTTATTTTAGAGAGAGAAAGAGTGCATGCGCATGTGTGCACACAATTGGGGAAAGGGGTAGAGGGAGAGGGAGAGAATCTGAAATAGACTCTCCACTGAGCGCACTTGGGGCTTGATCCCACAACCCATGAGATCATGACCTGAGCTGAAACCATGAGTCAGCTGTTTAACTGACTGAGCCACCCAGGTGCCCCTGGTCTCTACTTTTTTTAAAATCCTATTTTCTGTCTTTTGACTTTTGTTATATTTTCTATGCTAGTCTTTTAATTATATCTTTTAATCTCTTGGTAATTTCTTTTAAAAAAAATCCTAATTTTAATCCACAATTGTTTTTTAAGATTTTACTTTTTTAAAGTAGACTCTACGCTCAACATGGGGCTCAAATTTACAACCCCATGATCAAGAGTCACATGCTCTACGGGCAGCCAGCCAGGTACTTCTTAATATTTTCATCACTTGTTCTCTAAATTTTCTCATTATAGTTCCTCAGGTACAATAGCTTGTCAAATCATTCTAAGGTTATTTTTTCTGTATATCAACAGAAATAAATAATTTTGGGGCGCCTGGGTGGCTCAGTCGTTAGGCGTCTGCCTTCGGCTCAGGTCATGATCCCAGGGTCCTGGGATCGAGTCCCACATCAGGCTCCCTGCTCGGCGGGAAGCCTGCTTCTCCCTCTCCCACTCCCCCTGCTTGTGTTCCCTCTCTCGCCGTGTATCTCTCTGTCAAATAAATAAATAAAAATATTTTTAAAAAAATAAATAAATAAATAATTTTGATATATATATGAATGTATATGTTTATATTCTTATATAAAATACATATATAGAGAGAGAGAGAGAGTTATATTTTTCTGCTACTTTTTTTTTGTAAAGATTTTTTTTTTTTTTTTTTGAGAGAGAGAATGAGAGACAGAGAGCATGAGAGGGAGGAGGGTCAGAGGGAGAAGCAGACTCCCTGCCGAGCAGGGAGCCCGATGCGGGACTCGATCCCGGGACTCCAGGATCATGACCTGAGCCGAAGGCAGTCACTTAACCAACTGAGCCACCCAGGCACCCTTTTTCTGCTACTTTTGAGGTCTCTTTTTCCACTGATTTATTTTATTTGAGTATAGTTTACTTTTTGTTGTTGTTAATACATGCATTGGTTCTCTGACTCTCATACTGGAGGATTTTCTTAATCTTAGGATGCTTGGATTTTTGCTGATATTTAAGGAGGCATACAAAATAGATTAAAAGATTTGTGTTTGTAGGTAAAAAAAAGAATGTCTAGTGTTCAATCTCCATCACACCTGATAGCTAGGGATCCTACCATCTCATTAGCAATCCCTCTTCTCACCCTGTCTTTATTTTTAGTTTTTCCCTTAGGCTAATGAATTTTCCTAGGAAAAAAATTCTTCAGTCATCTTCCTGGAGGATATTAGCCTCGCTCACCATATGCTTGAAGCTTGGTGGGCAAAGAAACCAGGTCTCCCTCTTCATTATGCAGACTTCTATTTTATCTGTGTTCATTATAGTGTTTTACTTCTGATCTCTAATATACTTGACCAAGTTCCCAGTTCTCTGTTTCAAGCATTCTAGAAATAAACTCCCTACAGTCTACTGGAGTGCAGATGGAGCAATTAAGTCTTGATGTGGAGAGGGAGAGAGGACCATAGTATCTAATTTCTTATTTTGAAGATATTTAACCAATTCATCTTTTTCAGGTTCACCCCTTCAGTCCCACTTTCAGAAGTCCTTGGACAGCAGTGCTAAGTCTTCCTGGGGCTTTGTGACGTGAATTCTTATAAGATTCTCACCACTCCTAACCATACACAGATTTCAGCTTCTCTATGCTGATAAGTCAAGTACTGATACTCTGTTGCTTTCCTCCCTTAAAACAAGGCTACTGATATTACTCATCTACTTCATCTCTTGTATCCTTCGAGACCCTGTGTGTTTAAATACTTTTTCTTAATTATTTTTTGTGGGTCTTTAAGAGATGCAGGAAGGGAAGAATGAAGAGGGGGGAATTGGAGGGGTAGATGAACCATGAGAGACTATGGACTCTGAGAAACAAACTGAGGGTTCTAGAGGGGAGTGGGGTGGAGGCATGGGTTAGCCTGGTGATAGGTATTAAAGAGGGCATGTACTGAATGGAGCATTGGGTGTAATATGCAAACAATGAATCATGGAACACTACATCAAAAACTAATGATGTAAGTAAGGTATGGTGATTAACATAACATAATAAAATAAAATTAAAAAAAAAAAGAGATGCTAGAAATAAACATTTGAGTTCAAGTCTCCAAATTTACCCAGACAAGCCATTGATTTGGGTTTTATTTACTAATACAATTTCATGAGTTTAGTATTTTAGTCAGATATTTTCCTGATTATGCTGCATGTGTCATTGGCATGTGACATGAAGTCATCTGCTGATAGAGACTGTATGAGCTGTTTACCATCTCTGCTGACTCTGTGTTCCCAGCGGATTTGGTTAAAGAGCAGTTCTAGGGCTGCAGCAGAACAGTTCTGAGATAGTGTACAGCATTGTCTAACTCTTTTACAGATATTGATGTAACATGGGTCGTTGAATGGTGTGATTTCCACCGTACAGTTGCTATTGATCTCTTCCAGTTAGTCAATATGTACTTGTTTTATTCTGAAGTCATTTAGACAATTGAAGATGATCAGAGATTTCACAGTCAAATTCTATCCTTTGGTCTACTAATAATGTGCAAAAGAGCAATGCCTAATATTCTATAACCTCTTTATTTAACTGTCAAGACTAGTTAAAGGAGTATTCAGATAAGAATCATAAATCAAAATTAAGATTGGATGCTGTGTGGTCTTTCCTAATGCTGCTACTCATGCAACTCTAGAGAGCCTGTTAGGAATGAAGCTCTGAAACAAGAATACAAGTATTACAATTCTGACTATGTCACCTACAGCATGCGGTATTGGGTAATTCTCATCTCTCTGGCTTCAATTTATTCATCTGTAGAATGTAAATGATAGTAATAATATTAATAATGTCTCTTTGAGTTATTAAAATAAATGATGAAATGTTTGATTGCATTATGTGCTTGGAACATGATAAGTCTCAAATTATTATTATTATTTATTATTATTATTCAACGGGAAAAGGGTTTAAAAGTTGGTAAAAGTTTGTTGTAGAAAATTTCAACATTGGCTGTCATCTGAAGCAATCATTTTTCTGGAAGGACAACTATATGTCTCTCTCCTTTGCTATGGTCTTGTCAGGCGTTTCAGATTTCCAAACATTTGCTCTGATAGTACTGGAAATTCTTCACATAACATGGGGGGAATTGTTTTCAGGTAGATTCTTGAAAGGCAGTAAATTTTTTTTATTTGGGGGCAGTGAAGGAATGGAATGGAGGAAAATAAAGAAGGAAGAGTGGCATCCCCTATGACTTCTAGTAGCAGCTCCTTTCTTTGTTATATTGCAGCACTCCCACCCCTTTTTAAAAAAAGATTTTATTTATTTATTTGAGAGAGAGAGAGAATGAGCATGAGCAGGGGGCAGGGGCAGAGGGAAAGGGAGAAGCAGGCTCCCCGCTGAGCAGGGAGTCTGATAAGAGGCTGGATCCCAGGACCCCAAGATCGCGACCTGAGCTGAAGGCAGATGCTTAACTGACTGAGGCACCCAGGCACCCTCAGCCCCTTTACATTGCAAATGCAAAAGTGAACAATATGGCACATAGCCTGAACCATTCTCAGCCAGTTTACACCTCATGAAGCATGCAAACCATTACTTATGGTCTAGAGATCATCATACCCTATATGTTGCAAATATTCTTTTATAGTTATGTTCTTGAAAACTATAGCCCAGATTTGTTTTTGTTTTTGTCTTTGTTTTATTAGTGGAAGTAGTGATTTTGTCCAGAAGAACCTAAGGCCAAGAAAAGTTAAATAATAAGGCCTAGCTTTTAAAAAATGCTTTAGCGTTAAGTAAATGTTCTCCTATCTGATCTTAGTTTGTCCTCAATATGTTTTTTATTGGGGAGAGAAGGGAGGTAGTATTTTACTTTCAGTGTCTTCTGATGTACCTATACGATTTTGCAGATGAGGAGAAAAAGATTCAAAGAAGGCATATGTGGTAGACTAATGCTCTCCCCAACCCCCAAAGATGTCCACATTTAATCTGTGAACCTGTGAAACGTTATCTTACAAGGCAAAGGGAGTTTGCCAATGTGATTAAGTTAGGATCTTGAGATGGGAAGGTTACCGTGGATTAACTGGGTAGGCCCAGGATAAACAAAAGGACCCTTATAAATGAAAGAAGAAAGGCATGAGAGTCATTGTTGGAGTAGTGAAGTGTGAGAAAGACTTGACTGTCCACTGCTGGCTTTGAAAATGTATGAAGGGGCTATGAGCCAAGAATGCAGGCAGCCTAAAAGAGGCAAGGGAACAAAATCTCCTCCAGACCCTCCAAAAGGAGCCTTGCCACTACCTTGAAATACCTAACCCAGTGAAATTTATTTTAGACTTCTGACCTCCAGAAAAGTCAGATTATAAATTAGTGTTGTTTTAAGGCTTTTAGTTTGTAATAATTTGTTAGAGCAACAATAGAAAACTAATATGGCAAGTTATTACCTAAAACTTTACAAAGACAGGCAGGAACACTTCAAATGTCTCTAAACATGGTTTGAATTATATAGTTATATGTTTATACATGAAAACATAGATTAATATGAAAAATAGTCCTCTAAAAATCTTTTACACAGTAATATATACCTAACTGGTTTTATCCTATTTGAAAACACTACTCACCTAGGAAGACTAGTTAAAGGGTATGATAGTTTACACATAATATAACATATAAGAACATATAGGAACACAGCCCCCAATTAATGTAAGCCATATTCATGGTTTACATATGACTAGTTGTAGAAGCTGATTGATTCATTGGGACCAGAAACTCCTGTTTCGTCACTGTTATGCCTTTGATTTTCTTCCCAATCATCCTCTTGGATTTACTTTGCCAATCTCCATTTACTCTGTCCTAGCTTTTCAGTGAGGGTTGGGAAAACAGGGTTGGGAAAGTAATGCAAACCATTACTTATGGTCTAGAGATCATCATACCCTGTATGTTGCAAATATTCTTTTATAGTTATATTTTTGAAAACTATAGCCCAGATTTTTTTTCTCCCCATATAGGGTTCTGTATGGGGGAAAAAACAATTGGTTGTGTGGAGACTCAGTCTTGTATGAACTTAATTACCTGTACTTCTACCCCTTCATCTGCATCCTACTTCTGCCTCCTTTCTTTCATGAAGTGTCCTAGAGATGAGTGACTCTCTTTGCCAAGGTTAGTGGCTCTGTCTCTGCACTTGATCCAGTCTTCCTTTAGGAACTTGCCATTAATCTCCCTGCTCCTTCTGCTGGCATCTTAATATTTTCCCTCCTGTCTATTCTTTCTCTTCTGCCTTCATAACTGACATATTTTCCCATGTCTCCCAATATCAAAAAATAACTGCCACATTTTATGATGCCATTCTATAAATCTCTTCCCTTTATTATATAATTGTGAAAAAGTAATCCACAACCACTTTTTCTACAAGGATGTGTTTATGTTTTCCACAGATACTAGCCAGACTTGCTTTGCAAGTGAAGGGGATCTTGATTCAGTCCTAAATTTACTTATAGGATAAGGAGAACTCAAACTAACCATAAGGATAGTTTATGTTAAATATACTGAAAATATCTAATTGTAAGTTCAACAGTTCCCTGTAGTCTTTATCCCACTTGAAATATTGGCAACATTTGACATTATTGATTATACATCATTACCACTAATAAACCTATTCTTCACCATCTAGACAATTGTTAAGCTGGAAGATTGTTGTACTCACTGATTTCTTCCAATTCTCAAAGATCAATATTCAACAATCACCAGTCCTATTTTATCGGAAAAAGTGAAGACACTATAAATCTTTATTAGTGAAAATTTAACACAGAAATTGTTCAAGAAGGGTTGAGGGGTGGGGAAAGGAAGGCAATGTCAGTAATGCAGGAGCACAAAGAAATGGCTCTACAAAGTGAGGAACCCAGTGTAGCTGGTTGAAGTGTGTGTCCCATGTCAGTTTTGATCCTGCCACCAGGAGCTGAACAGTGTTGATGGGAACTTGGAAGCCCACACCACAGATGCTACAGTCTGGGTAGAACCCAGAAGAAAAAAAAAAATTCACTTTTCCCTACTTTTTACATCTGACCTTCTTTCTCCTCATTGGCAGAACAGAACCAGAAACAGTTGGCAAAAAGCTTGAAAAATGCAGTTTGTGGGATCCCATCCCTCTCCAATTACAGAAAAGAGCTCAAGTGATTAGGGAAAGCAGAGTCTAGATTGTTTGAAACAATTGGAGAGTAAAGAAAAGAAGATGCAGTCACTCAGATTTTTATGGAGAAAGATACTGCCCTGCACCCCCATCCCAGACAAATAGTTTTATAGAATAACGAGGATCAGAAAGCCAAGAGCCACAATTAGCAACAGTTACTCAGCATCTAGTCATGCTACTTCTTTCAGTCACATCACTTTTTTCTTTTCATATTCAAGACTGTGCAGTAACGATGACATCATGTTTCCATAGGTCTCTGTGATCAGGAGGGAGTCTGCTTCAGGATTCTCTCTTTCCCTCTGCCCCTCCCCCTGCTCTCTTACTCTCTCTTTTTCTCTCTCAAATAAATCTTTAAATAAATAAATAAAACCATAAAACGAAACAATTTTCACTTCTGTAAGACACTATCTCCCTCTTTCAAAGTGGAAAAACACAAAGTACATCTGCCTCCATGTTCCGCTCTGACTGATGTTAATTGCTCTTTAAGTTTAGTCAAAACCTCCTCTAAATATTTTGTATCCAATTGTAAGATAAACAGCCCGACATTAACTATATGAAAATAAAAAATAGGGAAGGAGTTGGAAGGAATACTAGGTTAATATATGTGTATGTTCCTACAGTTTCCATTTCTGAATTGACCATGAAGCAATCACTGCCATTTGTTGCTTCATTCTTCTGTTTTCTATTTGTGTTGCTTTTGCCCTTAGTCAGTATTCCAGCTGGTTAGGGTTATTTACTTAGTGGGGTGAAAATTCTTTACTTCTGAAGTCTCTGAGTCCTTAGCAATGTTTTGCATAGCAGTACAGGACTGTAAAAGTGACCACAAACTGAATTAAAAAAAAAAAAAAAAACCTCTAAATTAAAAACATTTTCTAAAAGTTTAAATGGAAGAAATGTCAAGGTAACAATGATCATAACATTTCGAGCAAATGTGTCAGCTTGAAAAGCTATGATTATTTTGTGACCTTTACATTTTGTCAGAGCATTGAAAACTTATTGTTGGTTATAAAGGTACAGGCAGCTAAAAAAAATAGTAGAACTAATATGTATTTAGTACATTGTAATTTAAAACAATAGAAACATTTAAATTTTTTTAAAGATTTTATTTATTTGAGAGAGAGAGAATGAGAGAGAGAGCATGAGAGGGGGAGGGTCAGAGGGAGAAGCAGACTCCCCGCCGAGCCGAGAGCCCGATGTGGGATTCGATCCCGGGACTCCAGGATCATGACCTGAGCCGAAGGCAGTCGCTTAACCAACTGAGCTACCCAGGAGCCCAAGAAACATTTAAAATTAAAGTGTACTATTCCTTTGTAAAATCTTACCAAGAATGGTTTGAAGAGTGCTTTGCCTTCTTCCTATCATAATACTTACTATATGGAGTGAGCATCTATTCTATGCCTTGGTAAATTGTCATACCTCTGAGTTTGTATCAGCTTCCAACATTTTTTCTTTGCACTTTCAGTGTTGTGAAATATCTGTGAAAGTCCCTTTAATGTGGATCTTTCCCGGGGACATCATCATCTTTTTCATTATTTTCCTCATTTATATCAATGACTTCATATTCACTAGGTTCCACATATTTAGTTTCTCCGATGGCGGCATTGTTGACATTAGCTATTTCTTCTATAACTCCATTTAAGGCTCACTCAAACTTTACTTCCAGCAGTATCACTTTTCATTACTTTGCTGCACTTTCATCTTTGTTGGACAAGTCCCTCTTTTAATTACCACTTTTTGTAAGTGGTCTTGTAGGCTTATTACTGGGACACAAGGAGACAACATGACTACTCTCTTTCCTGTCTGAGCATGAACCAAATAACAGCATAACCAATCTTCAACAGATTGAAAAAAGTGACATCATTGGTCACTGATCATAACGCACATGTTATTTACATAGTGACTTGTAAATTGCAGAGCAGGCAGTGAAGAACGTCTTTCATAGTTACTCAAAGTTTAATACACCATAGTACTTGGAATTTGAGCTGTGTTGTTGGGAGACTGGTACTTAACTAAGCTATAGCAACTAAAATGTGTACATATTGGAGCGAGCCATGCAAAGTAAGGACTGTTTGTTCATATTGCTTCCACTTGATGATGGAATGCTGCTCCATATCCCATACTTATGGCTTTCTGGATCAGATAATAAATACCTAGTTCATAAAAAAACAGTTCAGTTTTCAGAATTTTAGACTCCCATCAAGGGCCAAATGGCAAGCCAAAATCTGTTTCTTAAAAGTATAAGAATTATTTGCAAAAGAGTCACAGTTTTGTTCAAAACCCTACAGCCCTGAGACACTGAGACTTGCCAGAGGCTGTATACAGATCCCTAAAATCTTTCAATTGGCTTTGTCTTCTGTAACTCTACAGGCTGCCATTGTTTCCATATGCTCATAATCTTCGTTCTGAATTTTATGATTTCCTATCTTGAGAGAAGAGTCAGCTTCCTGAAGATGCTCCATGCTTCCCATTTTTCCAACTGCAATGTTTATGACATAGTGATATTTACAAAATAAAAATCTGACCATGTAACTCCTCTGTTTAAAATCTGTCAACATTTTTCTTTACTTTTCTTTTTAAAATTTTTATTGTTATGTTAATCACCATACATTACATCATTAGTTTTAGATGTAGTGTTCCATGATTCATTGTTTGTGCATAACACCCAGTGCTCCATGCAGAACGTGCCCTCTTTAATACCCATCATCAGGCTAACCCATCCTCCCACCCCCCTCCGCTCTAGAACCCTCAGTTTGTTTCTCAGAGTCCATCGTCTCTCTTGTTCGTCTCCCCCTCCGATTTCCCCCCCTTCATTCTTCCCCTACTGCTATCTTCAAGAACTCCTTAGCAGAGATTAGAGGGTTGCTCATGATATGGCATCCATTTAATTTTTAGCCCCATCTCTTAGACTCTATGATGCATTCACTCTAAACACTTGTGGGTTTCTAAACTCTGACTTTCTTACTCCTGTCCTTTCCACATGGTGCTTTCACTACTTAAACTTCCAGCTTTATTTGGGAAACTGCTGGTTATTCAACACAGTAATCCTAATAATATATCTTTGGGCATGCCTCAGATGGCTCACCTAGTTAGAATAATTTGTCTTCTAATTTTTGAGCTATCACTATTTAAAAATTTATGACATCATGTTGTGCTTTATTCCTATTTTCCTGTATTTCCCACAGCTTTATCATAGTAGGAAATATATTTATCTTTTGTCCCCTAAGGCTTAGTACAATAAAGCACACATTCTTTTTCTTTTCTTTTTTTTTTTTTTACACATTCTTTTTTGAATCTCTTTTCCCCTTGTCTTCTATGACAGTATTCTCTCTAGTGTCCTCTTTTGTCTTTAGTAGCTGTTATTTGTCCTTCTAAATCTCTGGATCTTCTCTTGTGTCCCTCACTGTATTGGTTTTACTCAAGTCCAGTCAAAGCTCTCCTATTTTTTGTTGATTTATATGTTTTTTCTTTTCATGATTGTTTTATTTAATATGATTATTTCATTTAATCCACATGACTTTAAATATGTCTTTGAATTGGTGATTTTGAAATTCATATCTTCCCTATAAACACTTTCAAATATCCTAGGTGGCATTCACAGCTGTTTATTTGAAATCTTTATTTTAATGTTCCAAAATATTCATGACAGACAAAAACCCCACAACATATTTCACCTCCTGATCTTTTAAGTAATAACATCATCGTCCATTCAGTTTTTAGAGTCATTCATACTTAATTTTAAAAATTTATTTAAATAAATTTCATTCATGACAAAAATTGAGTATATTCTATTTTCTATGCAGCATGCTAAATTATAGGAATAAAAAGTTGGCAAACTTAAAAATACCTGCCCTTAAAGAGTCAGAAGAGTGGTGGAAAAGTGCTATAATGGAGAAATATTTCTTTGTGCAAGCAATGCCCAATTATTTATTATTGGGGCCTAAATGGTCATAAACATCTTTAAAAAAGAAACACAACTTGAGTCTCACAAGTGATAAAGCAGTATATGCAAAAACAAGAATTTGTGTACAAATATTTCACATGGTCTGAACTCCCAAGACCCTTTCGATTGCACCTCTGAAATGTCAGTAATAATTTATTATCTGTTTTCTATAAGGACCACAGGTCCTCTGCATAAGCCATCATCATCTTATCTCCTGACTTTTAGTTTTGCTCCCTTCTCCTCTATCCTAAATATTTATAGCAATAACTTAAAAAGTGCGTTATGCCATTTAATTGCATAAAAATAACTAAAATATTTAACCACTTCTGACATCTTTTTCTTCTTTTCTAATTAGCATAATGGAAAGTGATATCTGAGGCACATTAAAGCACAGCAAAATGAACAAACAAACAAAATGGGGCTCTAGAGCTAGAAGTTTTCAAATTTGCCCTGGGTTATAATGGATGTAGTGGGTTAGGAAGTGGAGTGATTCTGCACCACCATAGGGAGCTAGAGTAGTCAGGAGATTCCATAAATTCTTTCCTGTCACTTTGAATTGTAGGTGAAAAGTGGTTATGGATAGAGCAAGTCCTTATTCCGCAACTCTCTCTTCTTTGCCAGGGGTAGATCTATCATGATCATGATTTGTTTCATAGGAACACTTGGAGGAGTACTATGAAAGTTCTGGTACATTACAAACAGCTACTGTCTACTCACACACTCATACCATGGACTTTCCCTTGCACATGGTTGTATCAAAGACAAATTCTTTAGATGGTCTGAATTCTTATCTGTAACATTTTTCCTTTCAGCAATCTTCACAAGCTGCTTCAACTGAGAAAGATGAACAAGGATCTCAATGTGAGAACAATCACAGAGACATTTTCCTTGAAGACTTCCATTCTCTAATGTTTCTCTTGACATCTTAGGTCATTTCTCTGAAGAACCAGCAATCTGCACAAGTGCAGATTTCCATGCCTACAGTAGCGATTTAACTGGGGCAGAGTCACTGCCTATGTTAGATAGTTTTTTTTAATCTTAATTTTAAATTCTATATGTTACTTATTACTTCAGTCAAATTTCTTAGAATAATATACTTTGACAGTTATCTTCCAAGAAACAGGAGCACTGAGTTAAGTTGTACTCTATTATGCATCAACCAGCTCAGAAATAAGTCAAGGAACTAATTAACATCAGATTTGATTGTAAATAGAACATTACATTCACATAGGAAGAGCCATTCATTCTTAAGTTTAGTAATTTTATTTTGCTTTATGTTAGGTCATTTACAGCTACAAAGGTAGCTCTATGAATAATTGTGTAGTAGAATATCCATTTTAGTTGAATGGACTCATCAATTTAAGCAGCCAACTGATTTGACTGACATTTTCAGTGACCATTTGTTTTTTGTCAAGTTGATTAATAAAAACTCTATGACCATATTCTATGAATGTGAATTATAAGAAAGAATATAATTATTAAGAGAAAGCAACACATTTATTTCTATGAGCAATAATATATTTCAGTGTATTTTTTATCCATTTTTACTAGCAATAAACAGTCTTAGACTGTAAAGAGGATATTGAATTAGTCAATTATAGAGTAGAGAAAGGCTACAAATGAATGAAAAGAATAGCAAAGCTATCCTGATTATTTTAAAATAGACAAAAATTGCATTGTCTTCCACAGATAATGTGTAATTTCTTGTGGCATTAATTCATTCTATTTCTTTTAACCAATGCTTAGTTCAAAAATATTTCATGAGTTCCTAGTGCTTGCAAGTACTCTGTTGTTCATTACAGGGTATGAAGTTACTAATAAGAAATATAAAGCTATTTGGAAGAAGCTCTACTTTAGAGGATATACAAATGGTAATATAGTTATGCCCTACAAGCAAAGAAATTTTTGCATTGGGAATTGGGAGATGACCCTTCTTTACCATAATTCTAGATCCTTCCTTTTTTAAAACTCCAAAGACACAGGATAAAAATGTGCTAATTATTCCTGAGAGTCATAAACATATGTTCTCAGTATAAAAATCCAGTCCTAATATGCATCAAGATCTAGGCACACTTGATACAAATCATAATATTGGCACAGACAGTGACCTTGTATCTCTCTTATTCCTCATATTTTCCTCTTCCCACATAAGATGAATTGAGCACAGTCTAAATGGGCACAGGATTGTGAGATGTTTCTATGCATTTGTATTTGTGTGTGTGTGTGTGTGTGAGAGAGAGACAGACAGACAACATCTTTTTTTATTTTTTTTATTTTTTATTTTTTCTTTTATTATGTTAATCACCATAACAACATCTTTTTTTTTTTTTAGGATTTATTTATTTGAGAGAGAGTGTGTGTGTGAGTGGGGGTGGGGCAGAAGGAGAGGGAGAGAGAATCTCAAGCAGACTCCCCACTGAGTGTGGAGGTCTGTCTTACCACCCTGAGATCATGACCTGAACTGAAACCAAGAATCAAATGCTCAACTGACTGAGCCACCCAGGCGCCCCAACACACATCTTTTAACACAGTTATCCTTTATTCAATATGGTCTCTCTCATAGTATAAGGACCTTGAGTGGATTCATAATGCAGTTAACCATAGCAAATTTCTTCTTAAATAGACTTTCTTTTTAATTCTTGTTACTTGTGATCTTTTCTTCCTTTAATTTCATGGATCATTTTATGTCTAACTTTTTTGTGGTACTCACTCTACTGTACAATACTTTAAATAAGTAAGTTATTAGCTCTGTTTGTTAAAAATTTCTTTGAGTAATGTCCTTAGGTCTTAGGAACTTAAGATACCACCAACTGGTGTTCTAGACACATGCAGTTTATTTCTAGCACTGAGTTAAATTTAGTAATTGTTATTTCCTGGGGTGTTGGCCCCAAATATCTGTACAGTTCCATTCTCTGGTAAATTTGTTTGAGGTGTGATTAAGCCATGAAGAATATTCTTATCCTTAGAATAATACATATAAAACTAAACTTAAATAATATTTCCTTGACTTACTTCCTAATATTCACATTTCCAATTGGCCATTTAGTGTTTAAAAAGGGAAACAGAGGCTACACCAGGCTATCTGACTACAGTCTCACTGGGGAAAGAACCTAAAAGAGAAAAGCAAAACAAAACATTCCAAAGTAACATCCCATTGTAAAATACCACCCAAACCAAACCAGAAACATACTCTTCTAATTGTGGGCCCCAGGCCTCATGCTAGAGAACAATCCTCAGACCTTGATACAAGTGAGAATACTTTTTCTGTGGGTGGAGAGAAAGGAAAGACTTGCATTATTCCTTGAGGTTAGAATACTTCACATAAGCTCTTCATGAAATTTCTGCTCTTGCACTTCAAGATCTGCAACTTGGGACAAAAGCATAGCTTTCCCTTGGAAGAGGGGATTACCTCCTCCAAAAACATATGCCCACCCTTCATAACACCACATTTCTTATTCCTGGCACTATTCCTATGTTTCAAATGGGATCAATAGAATAGGCAGCTCAGCATTTCAAGAATGTATATAATTGTCTTTTAGATGTTACCCTAAAAACATCTGAAATTGATCAGGACATTACTAAAATTAAGTACACCCCAAGGACACATTAAATATTTGACCAAAAATGTACGCTGTGGTCCAACTCCCTTCTCAAATTATGCATAGCTATAGCCAGATTTGCCAGATGTTGCAATGTGCATCTTAAAATAAATTGGTCTATAATATGCAGTTTTAATAACATAAAATATGCAAAATTTTTCCTCATTATCTGAAATTTTAACAATATCAAGACTATCTTCTAGAGAAAATTAATTCCCTGAGTTAAATATATGTGTGTATGTATGCATGTATGTACATATTCCCTTTTGCTTATTTCTTCTTTTTCTGCTTATCCTGGCCAGATATCCTTATTGGATGAATAATTCTGAACTCACTTTTTGAGGCACATGTATTTTTGATCCCCAAAACTGTCAAAGACATTACAAGTAAGGAAAAAAAAATACTGGCCAATAAGCTGCATGAACATTAATGCTAAACTCCTAAGCAAATATTGCCACTCCAAATCAAGAACATAAAATTGCCTTAACTTTAGATAATGAAGATAATATACTACATTAACAAAATAAAAGTCACGGCTATCTTAACAGATGCAAAAAAATACATTAATAGGTTAACATTTTTTATAGAAAAATATTAGCAAAGTAGGGATAGGAAAGGAACTTTCTTAACCTAGTGACAGAATGACAAGAGAAAAACAAATACAATAAAAACCACGAGTTAAAGAATTTTCCTTTGAAATCAAGCTTTTCTTCTGAGTGTGAATTTCTGCTGCCATCAAATATATTCAACATTTAATCATCATTTCCAGCTATCATCATAAGGTAACATAAATAAATAAATGTTATACATATTGGAAAGGAAGAAATAAATATGCCATTGTTCAAACTGACATGCTTTTTGTATTCAGAAAACCTAAAATAGAACAACAGACTATTATAGTTTGTAAGTGAATTAGCAATTTTCCTAGAAATAAATCAATTGTATTTATATATACAAATATATAGAGAATATGAAATTCATAAAAATATACAATGAAATTCATAAAAATATACAACTTAATATAATCACAGAATTTAAATAAGAACAAAATTAACAAGAGGTTTTATATATTTATATGGACAAGTACAAATCACTATAGAGGCAATTCAAAGTGAACCCACATAGTTTAAGGATTAGGTCATGGTTTTGGATTGGAGGATTAGATATTATAATTATGTCAATATGTAATGCAATTCCAATCAACATTTTAACAGCTGTGTGTGTGTGTGTGTGTGTGTTATGTGTGTGGGAACACTGATAGGGTTATGCTTAAATTCACATGGCAATGCAAAGTTCAGTTGTTCTTAAATTCACATGGCAATGCAAAGTTCAAAGACTAGCCAAGATAGTCTTGGAGAAGGACAAATTTGTAGGTCTTCCATTACAGATATCAAGGCTTAGAAAAAGCTACATGGATTTTAACAATGTATTGTTCCATTTTATCTCTGTTTTTGGATTATTATATATATCTGTATTCCCTAGAGTTTAAACTATAATAACACTTCAATCATATCCCACCTTTAAATAATATTTTCATTATGCCTGTTATTGGACACTTAAACCTCATACTCCCAGTTCTGCCCTCACATTTTTTGTTCTGTTGTTGTCGTACATTTCACTATTACATATGCTACAAATCCCATAATGTATTGCTGGTATTTTTGGTTTATACACTATTTTTAGAGTAATTAAAATAAGAGATAAGTTTTTAAAATGTTTCCTTTATTTTCACCATTTCCAGAGATCTCTGTTTCTTTTTGTAGATCTAAGCTTCAGTCTGGTATCATGTTCCTTTTCCGTTAAGGACTTTAAGATTTATTTTAGGACATGGCTACGGGAAATAATTCTCTTAGGTGTTTTTTTTTTTTTTATTGCCTCAAAAAACTTTATTTCATCATCTTAACTTTCAAAACATATTTTTGGTGACAACTTCTAATTTTTTACAGTACTTTAAAGATGTCACCCTATTGCCTTCTGTCCTCATCTATACTTTGCTGAAAATGAGGTTTGCTGCCCCTCGCCAGCACCAGAAGACTTTTCTTCTATAGTGATAATAGCTTTGGGTGGGGGCTCCCTTCACTGGAATTGATGCCTCCATCCATCCTGCGGCATCCCATAACTAAGGGAAGCTTTCTCTAGTTTCCTGCCTGTAACAGTCCTCTCATGAGCTTGGTAGAGACCTATGAAAGTCTTATTTCATGAATATAAACTCTTTTTATGGCTGTGACTGCCATAATTTCTATATTTTCATTCTAACTCCTACTTAGTCACTAGCAATTTGTAAAAAAAAAAAAAAAAAAAAAAAAGCTAGATTCTTACACCCTCTTATATAATTTTTGGCACGATTTCCTCCTCTGCACAGCCACAAGTCAGCCGGGGCTCAGGTGCTGTCTCTCCTTCTAGGGTCTTAGATTTCAGGCTACTTGCTTGTCCTGTGATCTCAGCCCTCTGAGTGCTTTAGAGAGCATTTTTCTTGTTTTCAGGTTTGGAGTGATACTATTTCTAGCAATCTACATCACAGGCCGGGGGGGTCTCTCTCACTCAGTATCTTTTTGTAATGAACAATACAAAGATCTTAAAGTGTTTCACATCTTCCCAGTGTTTCACCTCTTCCCAGTGTACTGCTATTATTTTCTAGTTTGTTAAATCTGTTTGTTTTTTTTTTTTTTTGCAGAGTCCGTAAGTTAGAGATTTTTATTTTTGCTATATTTTTTAAGATTATTTATTTGAGAGAGAGAGTGTGTGTGCACGGGCAGGTGAGTGCGGGAGGAGTAGAGGGAGACAATCTTCAAGCAGACTGTACAACCTAGCAGGGTTGATCCCATGACCCATGATATCTCATAACCTGAGCTAAAGCCAAGAGTCCCACTGTTAACCCACTGAGCCACGCAGGCGTCCCATTTTTGCTATTTGTAATTTTTATTTGTTTAGATTCCCTGAAAATAAAGTTTACCATTTTGTTTGCTTGTTATTATTATTTTCTTGCATTTCCAATTGTCTTTTTGGTTTCATTAAAGCACTTTTAGGGAATGTATTCCTTCTTCTCATGAATTTATTGATAATAAATACAGACTATGTTTGAAATATTTTTCATTTAATCATTTTTGAAATATAGCTTCACTAGGGCACAATTCAAGGTTTATAGTAATTTTCTCCCAAGCATTTTAAAGATCTCCCACTGATTTCCAGCTTCCATTGTTGCATCAAGAAGTTGGATGTTCGTGTAAATATTTTTATTTTTTTATTTTTATATTTTTAAATTTATTTTATTATTTTTTAAAGACTTTGTTTATTTGACACAGAGAGAGAGTACAAGCAGGGGGAGCAACCAAGGGATAGGGAGAAGCAGACTGCCCATTGAGCAGGGAGCCCAATGCAGGGCTCAATCCCAGGACCTTGGGATCATGACCCGAGCCGAAGGCAGACGCTTAACTGACTGAGCCACCCAGGTGTCCCTAAATATTTGTATTTATAGACAGTCTATCTTTTATTTCTGACTCTTTTTTATGTATTTTTTTTTTTTACTTTTGTCCCTACAGTTTCACTACAGTACATCTAGGTGTTTCTTTGCATTTACCCTGCTTGATATAAAGAATATACATAAGAAATACATAAGAAGGATAATAAGAAATCATACCTTTCACTAATTTTGCAAATTGGTCTGTTATCTCTTTGACTATTGCTTTGAGTGTGTTTCCATAACTATAATTTTTAAATTTGTCAATTAGTTTTATGGCTTCACAGGTATGAGGTGGAGGGAGTTCTTTGTTTAGTTTAATTTTTGTCCCAGTTTTGTATTCACAATACACAGGGAAGGAGAAAATCATATATCACAAAATAAAGGGAAATTCAAGGGCAGGAAAAAATTTGCTTCTGTGTTTCCCTTTTTCAGGATGCTAGGTCACTTTCAGGCTATATTCCCTAATCTGAAGAAATAGAGTCTCAGGAATAGATACAGATTGAGAGTTTTCCTTTCTCTGAGACAGTCAGGGAAATACATTCTAAGCTATCCTGAGGAGAAGAAATCTGATTTTTCAGAGAATGATATCATACACCCTGTAGGCTTTCAACAATATAATTGATGATGATGATGATGTGACAGTCATATGTGTACTTCACTTTAGTCCTTGACATTAAAGCTTTCATTATTCTGCCTGCATGTAACAAGTAAACTACAAAGTCAGTCAATATAAACTGGAATTTCAGGAGGTAAAAAGATGTCAGATTTCAAAATAAAAATTATTTCTTTCTTCTAGATTCCTCCTTTATTCAAAACCACTTTCAGTGACAATTTTTCTCTTTATTATTCCTTTACAGAAGTCATTGCTGATTGCAATGAGCTCTGTCTCCAGTTTTTGTGACAAGCATATGAGAATTATGGCACTAGCATTTACCCTCTTGTTCACATCAAACTGTTCCTTCTGTTCTTGGAATGATTCAGAAGATATGGTATGTGAGCAATGCAGGCTTAAAGGACAAAGGGAATTTTTATTGATGTCAATGGTAGTGACCTCTTGTTTTTGAAAGAAAGGCCTAACCCTTTACACTGTCTCTAAAGCCAATATGGACACTGCTTTAAAGGTGAACCACGAGATGACTCATTGAATTGAGGAATTTCGAAACTCACATGGATACTGAAATTTTGCCCCAATTTTTCATTTTATGTCCTAGGAAACTAAACCTACAGGAAATTCTAATTTTCTCAAAGGCAGACAGTTTAATTGCTAGAATTTTTATTCTCTGCATCATAATAGATTTATTATTACATTATTTTACTGACTTTCTTTTTCTTCAGCACAAGTGAGTTTTGCGTGAAGTTTTTCAATATGAAAAATTATAATTTAGAGGTCAGTTTAGGAAAGGGGTAGAAACATGTTATCCAGCCTATTGCTGCCAGCAGCTTAATTTGTCCAGTGATGGGTATGAAGCAGAGCATGGCACTGTTCTTCACACACTGACTCCTACTCAACCATTTCTCTTAGTGTTTTTCATGGACTTTCCCCAGGGAAATGGAACAATAGATCGCAGACCTCGGAAAATTATTTCTTACTCTTGTCAATTTTCCTGCATGAATTTTTGAAAGATAAAACAAGTCCTTGATAAAATAGTACATATTTTTTCTTTTGCAACTTCAAGCTTTTCATTTAGCACCAGTATCTCTATTTTCTCTCTAATCCATGTCTTTACAGTTCGCGGGTTTCTAAATTTTATGGAAAAAAACAATGAGATAAACTCCTTCACACTATGAACTAATAATCCGTGATACTAATGTTAGTTATGTTTGTATTTAAAAGGCAGACAAGATGAAGAAAATTTTGTTTAAATAGTAAAACTTGAGATGTTAGTGTCAGAGGCTGCTGGCTGATTTGTAGATCTAATACATATCCAAATGGGAGGTAATTTTTGCCTCTCATCACTACTGAAAAATTACCAAAGGTGATCATGTCAGAGGTGATCCTTTGATTGTAGTCTTGAAAGTGTTGCTGTGTTTCAACTTTCTGATATATTACTTAAAAAATTTACGATGGCAAACATCATTTGCTAGAGCAGTTGATAAAATACCCATCACTCCCTCTCACCTTTTAAATTTAGCAGACACTAATTTAACTTGACTAAGTGCTGGGCACTTTTCCAAGTACTTTACAGATATTAACTGTGTAGTCCTCATTACAAATAAAGTTTTTTGACATAGGCCCTATTATTAACCCCATAACACAGATGAAGAAACAGATTAAATAATGTGTTCTGGTTAAACATATGATTGATGAGGATCATCTTTCAGTGGTTTCTGAAGGCAAATAAATTCATAATTTAAATATTAAAGCGATTTTACAAAGAAAGAAAGAAAAAATTACTTATTATAATTTGGAAAGGAAATAAACATAATTCTGGATGGCTTAATTATTCATTATACCAGGAAACTTGGAATGAAAACTGGGATGACTGGAGTAGCAGACGTGGTGAGATATTCTCTTTTCTGGGGTATTTCAGGAGCAGGGACGTGAACATTTTCTGAGACTAGAAATTCACTTGAGCATTACTATACAATCTTGGAATACATGAAGGTCTCATCACTGGGAGAATTTGCATAGATACTATTCTTCCTAATATAAGGGGACATAAAGCCCAATGTCTGTGTTTGAGGAATTCCGTTTTGAGAAATGAGATCACTCACTCTGTGATCTTGAAGCACCTAATTTCTTTCACCTACTTATTTTTAGCATGTAATCTATTTTTTTAAGAATAGAACTCTGCTGGGGTGCCTGGGTGGCTCATTCATTTAAGTGTCTGCCTTCACCCTGTGTCATGATCCTGGAGTCCCGTCATCGAGCCCTCCATCGAGCCCCTCATCGAGCTCCCTGCTCAGAGGGGAGTCTGCTTCTCTCTCTGTCCCTCACCCTGCTTGTGCTCTCTCTCTCTGACTTTCTCAAAAAAAAAAAAAAAAAAGCAAAAACAAACTTAAAGTATAGAACTCTGCTGTATCTATTTATCTACATTTTAAAAATTGAAAGTTATAAAATAACAAAATAAAGACTTTTGATAAGTTTTCTACAATTGGAGTTGCTCAGATATTTATTTTAATCATAGAAAAGTCATTTTACTAACTGCTTTGGCATTTTGGGATAAACTAAATATATTAATTTCTCATAAGAATTTTTAAATTTAAAATAAATCCTTATTTCTCTCTCATCAGATATTTTAAGAAGTAATTTAAGAGGCTAATTAAAGCACTTAAGCAACATTCTTATCAATTGGGGAAAAAATAGGACATTGACATGTGGCAGTAGTTGCATTTTTGACATATAGAGATAAAATGAACTTTAAATCTATTAAATTAAATTTAAAATTTTATTTAATCAACAATATATGCCCCTTTGGTTACATTTTAGCATGATCTTCTGATTCTTAAGTTTCTTTCCTCTTAAACTGCTATAAAATAGTTAATTATAAAACAGACTTTTGATTACAGTAGGGAAATCCTTATATACTTTTTACCTGAATCATTTGGTGTTTACCTTTCTCATATGGATAAACAACACATTAATTTGATTTTTACATAATAAAGCTTATTCAGTATTTATTGAAGGTACCATAACTATAGTTAAATACTGCTCTTACAAAGCAAATGAGAAAGACAAATGGGCTGCTTTGCTGTGTAGTGTACAAATTGTTCCTCATCATCAGTAGGGTTGAACTACAAAAAAGTAGTAGAAAATGATATAATAGATGTATCTAAAAATATGTTACAAAGATTAAATAAACATTAACAACTTTGCACAATTCCTTCATTATCACCTTCACTCTGAATGTGTGCTTATTTTTCCTTAAATGTAAAAGGCAATACAGAAAACTAAAGCCCCAGCTTCTGCCCCTTCTAAGGACCTCCATACCTAAAGTAACTACTCTTCTGTCCTTGTATGTGTTCTTCAGTCTTTTTGTCTTTAAATAACTAGAAATCTTATATTCTATTGTTTTAGAGGGGTTTTAAAATATTTAAACATTTAGTATTATATAGTAGATATGTAGATTTATCACTTTCCTATATTTGCTCAACATTGTGACTTTTTTTTTTTTAAGATTTTATTTTTAAGTAATCTCTACACCCAACGTGGTGCTCAAACTCATGACCCTGAGTCAAGAGTCACATGCTTTACCAACTGAGCCAGCCAGGCACCCCACCATTGTGATTTTGAGATTTATCTACATTGATTCCTATAGTCTTATCTGTTCGATGTACTTCTTTATATTCCAAATACCATTTTATTATTAAATCATATTTTATTTCCTAGTCTGAATAACACCTTGTTTCTAGTTGTTTAATTTTTTAAAATTTTAATTCCAGTAGAGTTAACATATAGTGTTATCTTTGTTTCAGGTGTACAATATAGTGATTCGACAATTCCATATATTATTAAGTGTTCATCAAGATAAGTGTACTCTTAACCCCTTCACCTATTTCACCCCCCAACCTCCCCTCTGGGAAATATCAGTTTGTGCTCTATAGTTAAGAGTTTCTTTTTCAGTTTCTCTCTCCTTTTTTTTCCTTTGCTCATTTGTTAAATACCATATATGACTGAAATATATATATATATATATATATAAAACTTCTTTATCCATTCATCTATCAATGGACACTGCTTCCATAATTTGGCTATTGTAACAAATGCTATAATTAACATAGGGGTGCATGTATCCCTTTGAATTAAGGTTTTCATATTCTGTGGGTAAATACCTTGTACTACCATTACAGGATCATATGGTCATTGTGTTTTTAATTTTTTGAGGACCCTTCATACCTCCAAAATGGCTGCACCAGTTTGCATTCCTACCAACTGTACAAGAGGGTTCCTTTTTCTCCACATCCTTGCAATCACTTATTGTTTCTTTCATTGTTGATTTTAACCAGACTGACAGGTGTGAGGTGATACTTCACTGTACTTTCGGTTTGCATTTCCCTGATGAGGAGTGATGTTGAGCATCTTTTCATGTATATGCTATCCATCTGTATGTCTTCTTTGGAGAAATGTCTGTACTTGTCTTCTGCCCATTTTTAATTGGATTATTTGCTTTTTGGGTGTTGAGTTTTATAAGTTCATTATATATTTTAGATACTAACCCATTATCAGATATGTCATTTGCAAATATCTACTACCATTCAGTAGGTTGTCTTTTAGTTTCGTTGGTTGGTTCTTTTGCTGTGCATAAGCTTTTATTTTGATGTAGTCCCAATAGTTTATTTTTGCTTTTGTGTCCCTTACCTCAGGAGACATATCTAGAAAGATGTTGTTATAGCCAATGTCAGAGAAATTACTGCCTGTGCTGTCTTCCAGGAATTTTATGGTTTCAGGTCTCACATTTAGGTCCTTAATTCATGAGTTTATTTTTGTGTTTGGTGTAGGAGTTGTCCAGTTTCATTCTTTTGCATGTAATCCAGTTTTCCCTGAACCATATGTTGAAGAGAATGTCTTTCCTTTGGATATTCTTTCCTCCTTTGTCAAAGATTAATTGGCCATATAATTGTGGGTTTATTTCTGGGCTTTCTGTTCTGTTCTAGTAAGCTATGTGTTTATTTATTTATTTTTTTGTGTGCCAGTACCATACTGTTTCATTACTAAGCTTTGTAATATAACTAAAAGTGGGGGGTTTGATACCTCCAGTTTTGTTTTTCTTTTCCAGTATTGCTTTGGAGTCTTTTGTGGTTCCATACCAATTTTAGGATTGTTTTTTCTAGTTCTGTGAAAAATGGGGTTGTTATTTTGATAAGGATTGCATTAAATATATCGATTGCTTTGGGTAGTATGGATATTTTAACAACGTTTATTCTTCCAATCCATGTGTGTGGAATGTCTTTCCATTTCTTTGTGTCCTCTTCAATTTCTTTCATCAGTGTTTTATAGTCTTCAGAGTGCAGGTCTTTCACCTCTTTGGTTAAGTTTGATCCTAGGTATTTTATTATTTTTGGTGCAATTGTAAATGAGATTGTTTTCTTAATTTCTCTTTTTTGCTGCTCCATTATTAGGGTAAAGAAATGCAGCAGAATTCTGTACATTGATTTTGTATCCTGTGACTCCTGAAATCATTTATCAGTTCTAGTAGTTTTTGGGTGGAGTCTTTCAGGTTTTCTATATATAGTATCATGGAATTTGCCAATATTGAAAGTTTTACTTCTTCCTTACCAATTTGGATGCCCTTTTTTCCTTTCCTTTGTGTAATTGCTGTGGCCAGGACTTCAGTAGTATGTTGAATCAAAGTGGTGAAAATAGACATCCTTGTCTTATTCCTGACCTTAGGGGAAAATCTCTCAGTTTTTTTACCATTGAAGATGATATTAGTTGTCAGTTTCTCATATATGGCCTTTATTATGTTGAGGTATGTTCCCTCTAAACCTGTTTTGAGGGTTTTTATCATGAATGCATGTTGTGCTTTGTCAAATTCTTTTTCTGCAGCTACTGAAATGATCATATAGTTTTATAATATCTCTTGCTGATGTGAGGTTATCATGTTAATTGATTTGCCAATATTGAACCACCTTTGCATCCTGGGAATAAATCACACTTGATGGTGGTGAGTGATTTTTTTAAATGTATTATTGGATTTGGTTTGCTAATATTTTGTTGAAGATTTTTGCATCTATGTTCATCAGAGATATTGGTCTGTAGTTCTCTTATTTTGTTGTATATTTATCTGGTTTTGGAATCAGGGTAATGCTTGCTTCCTAGGATGAATTTGGAAGTTTTCCATCCTCTTCTGTTTTTTTGGAAAAGTTTGAGAAAAATAGGTATTAACTCTTCTTTAAATGTTTGGTAGAATTTAACCATCCAATCCTGGACTTTTGTTTGTTGGGAGTTTTGTGATTACTGATTCAATTTCATTGCTGGTAATTGGGCTGTTCAAGTTTTCTATTTCTTTCTGATTCAATTTTGGCAGGTGATCTACTTCTAGGAATTTATCCATTTCTTCTAGGTTGTCCAGCTTGCTGGCATGTACGTTTCCATAATGCTCTCTCACAGTCTTTGTCTTTCTGGTGTCAGTTGCTATTTCTCCTCTTTCATTTCTGATTTTGGTTGAGTCCTGTCTCTCTCTCTCTCTCTCTCTCTCTCTCTCTCTCTCTTTTATTTTTATGAGGCTAGAGGTTTATCAGTCTTGTTGATCTTTTCATTTTTATTTAAGATTTTATTTATTTATTTGTCAGAGGAGAGAGAAAAAGCAGGGGGAAGCTGCAGGCAGAGGAAGAAGCAGGTTCCCTGCTGAGCAAGGAGCCCAATGTGGGACTTGATCTCAGGACCCCAGGATCATGAGCTGAGCTGAAGGCAGACGCTTAACTGCCTGAGCCACCCAGGCGTCTCTTGTTGATCTTTTCAAAGTACTAGCTCCTGGTTTCACTGATCTATTCTTTTTTTTTTTTTTTTTTAGTTTCCATAACATCTATTTCTGTTCTCATCTTTATAATTTTCTTCTTTTGGGTGAATTTGGTTTTGTGTGTTCTTCTTTTACCTCCTTCAGTTGTAAGGTTAGGTTGTTTATTTGAGATTTTTCTTGCTTCTTCAGATAGGCCTATATTGCTATAAAATTACCTCTTAGAAACGCATTTGCTGCATCCCAAAGATTTTGGATCATTGTCTTTTCATTTTCTTTTGTCTCCATGGATTTTTTTTTTTTTTAAGATTTTATTTATTTATTTGACAGAGAGAGACACAGCGAGAGAGGGAACACAAGCAGGGGGAGTGGGAGAGGGAGAAGCAGGCTTCCCGCAGAGCAGGGAGCCCAATGTGGGACTCCATCCCAGGACCCTGGGATCATGACCTGAGCTGAAGGCAGTCGCTTAACCAACTGAGCCACCCAGGTGCCCGTTGTCTCCATGGATTTTTAAAATTTTCTCTTTGGTTTGCTGGTTGACCCATTCATTGTTTAGTAGCATGTAATTTGACTTCCATATATTTGTGCTCTTCCCTGATTTATTTCTTGTGGTTGATTTCTTGTTTCATTGCATTATGGTCAGAAAAAATGCATGGGAATGACTTTGATCTTTCTGAAATTGCTGAAACTTCCTTTGTGACCTAAAATGTGATCTACTATGGAGAATATTCCATGTGCGCTTGAAAAGAATGTGTATTCTGCTGTTTTAGGATGGAATGGTCTAAATATATCTATTAAACACATTTGGTCCAATGTGTCATTCACTGCCACTGTTTCCTTTTTGATTTTCTGTTCAGATGATCTGCCCATTGATGTAAGTGGGTTGTTAAATTCCTCTATTATTTTTGTGTTACCATCAATTAAGTCCTTTATATTTGTTATTAACTGTTTTATGTATTTGGGTGCTCACATGTTGGGTGCATAAATATTTATAATTGTTATATTGTCTTGCTGGATTGTCCCCTTAATGATTATATAATGTGGGGCGCCTGGGTGGCTCAGTTGGTTAAGTGACTGCCTTCGGCTCAGGTCATGATTCTGGAGTCCCGGGATCAAGTCCCGCATTGGGCTCCCTGCTCAGCAGGGAGTCTGCTTCTCCCTCTGACCCTCATGATCTATCTCATTCTCTCTCTCAAATAAATAAATAAAATCTTTAAAAAAAATGATTATATAATGTCCTTATTTGTCTCTTCTTACAAGTGTTTGTTTTAAAGTCATTTTTTTCTGATGTAAGTATTGCTTTCCCCGCTTTCTTTTCAGTCCATTTGCATGATAAATGATTCTCTATCCCCTTACTTTCTATCTGCATGTGTCTTTAGGTGTGAAGTGAGTCTCTTGTGGGCAGCATATAGATGAGTTTTGTTGTTTTTTTTTAACCATTCTGTCACACTGTATCTTGTGATTGGAATATTTATTCCATTTACATTCAGAGTAATTATTGATAAGTATGTGTTTATTGTCCATTTTGTTATTTGTTTTGTGTTTGTTTTTGTGGATCTTCTCTGTTCCTTGCTTCCCTTGCTCTCTTCTCTCGCCATATGTTGGCTTTCTTTAATGATATACTTGGATTCCTTTCTCTTTATTTTTTCCATATCTATGACTTATTTTTGATTTGTGGTTACCATAGGTTTGTATATGTCTTCTACTTACAGCAGTCTATCTTAAGTTGATAGTTGCTTAAGTTTGAACCTATTCTTACTTCTTTTCTCCCCATGGTTTGGGTATATGGTATATTACTTCTTTTTATTTTGTGAGTCCCTTGACTGATTTTTACAGATACACTTATTTTTCTGCCTTTGCACCTCCTACTTTTCTTACTTTTACTTATAGTCTTTCCTTTCTACTCAAAGAGTCCCCTTTAATATTTCTTGTTGGGCTGGTTTAGTAGTCATAAACTCCTTTAACTTTTGTTTGCCTTGGAAACTCTATCTCTCCTTCTCTTCTGAATTGTAGCCTTGCTGGATGGTTGCCTTATTCTTGGCTGCAGATTTTGTCCTTTCAGCACTTTGAATATATCATGCCACTGTCTTCTGACCTGCAAAGTTTCTATATAAAAATCTGCTGGTAGGCTTATCAGGTTTCCCTTATATATAACAATTTTCTTTTCTCTTGCTACTTTTAAAATTCTTTCTTTATCACTCCTTTTTGTCATTTTAATTAGTATGTGTGTTGGTGTGGACCTCCTTGGGTTGATTTTGTTGGGGGATTTTTGTGCCTCCTAGATCTGAATTTCTGCTTCCTTCCCCAAATTCAGGATGTTTTCAGCTATTATTTCTTCAAATAAATGTTTTGCCTCCTTTTCTCTCTTTTCTTGTCCTGGGATTCCTATAATGTGAATGTTATTATGCCTGATGTAGTCACTGAGTTCCTTATATCTTTTCTCATTTTGCATATATATATATTTTTTCTTTTACCTGCTCAGTTTGAATACTTTCTAATACTCTGGCCTCCAGGTCACTGACTCGTTCTTCTCCTTCTTCTAGACTGCTATTTATTCCATCTAGTGTGTGTGTGTGTGTGTGTGTGTAAATTTTTTTTAAGATTTTATTTATTTATTTGAGAGTGAGAGAACATGAGTGGAGGGGAGGGGCAGAGGCAGAAGCAGACTCCCCACTGAGCAGGGAGCCCAATGCGGGGCTCCATCCCAGGACCCTGGGATCATGACCTGGGCCAACGGCAGATGCTTAATCGACTGAGCCACCCAGGCGCCCCACCATCTAGTGTATTTTTAATTTCATTTATTGTGTTCTTCATCTCTGATTGGTTCTTTTTTTGTCTCTGAGTTCAGGGTCTCACTGACGTCCTCCACTCTTTTCAAGCCCAGTGAGTATCTTTATGATCATTACCTTAAGTTTTGTATCAGGCATGTTGTTTATCTGTGTTTTGCTTAGTAGGTCTCTTACTGTGATTTTGTCCTATTCTTTCACTTGGGATATATTCCTCTGTCTCCTCATTTTGTGTAATTCTCCGTGTCTGTTTCTGTGTGTTAGGAAAGTCAGCTACATCTCTTGCTCTTGAAAGTAGTGGGCACAGTACACACTTTTTACAAGGAGGTGCTGGTCCTCTTGCACAGAGGACATGTAGCCAAGCTGAGAACAAGGTGGCCAGAGCATGTTAGCAAAGGGTGCATGGGTGGGGGAGTGGTTTTAACAAGGTGTGCATGTCCTCTGTGGGAGGTGACCAGCCACCATCAAGGGACTGAAGCCCTGCAACTTGTGTAGTTGGAAGATTCAGTGTTGGCAAGATTTGTGCAGGTTTTCTGGTATGGAGAAAAGGAGACCTGCAGGATCAGGACTGAGACAGGCCTGTGTGGAGGGGGTACGGGACTGGGTAAGCAAGTCAGGCACTGATTCCTGGAGGTGGCCATGTCTTTCTTCTGCAGGGTGGGGAGGGAAATGGCACCTGCAACTCCTGTGTTCCTGGAGAAGTCCCTCAGGGAACTCAGATTAGTAAATAACTCTCCTTCCTGTATGTATGCTCCAGGTGATTTTCAAACTGCTGCTTCTGTGCTGTATCTCCGAGGGCTGTTTATTGTGCTTTCTCTTTAAGGGCAGGGACTCAGCTTCCTGTCACCCTCCAGGCTCTCCCAGAACCAAGCCCTCTGATATTTTAAGTTCTTGGTGTTAAGTCCTGCTGGTTGTTAGAACTTAGATAACTTGACCCCTCTGATTTTCATAACCAAATGCTATTGGGATTCATCTTCCCTGTGCAGGCTGCCCAGTGTGATAGTCTATTTTTCACCCTTCTCCATACCCATGGCTCCCTCCTTCTGGTGGCCAGACCCATGGAGTTTAGCTCCCTACCACATCTTTGCCTTCCTACCCTCTTCAGTGTTGTCTCTTCTCTACATTTAGTTGTGGAATTTGTTCTGCAAGTCTGTGAGTCCTCTACTGGGTTATTTATACTGATAAATATATCAGTATATATATTTATACTGAGACGAGTTGAGTTTTGGTCCCTCCTACTCTACCATCTTCCCAAGAAGTCCCTGTTTCTAGTTTTTTATTTTTATTTATTTTTTTAACTGGCAAATTGCATTGCAGTTAACAATCTTCAATCTTCACATGCTTCCTTGGCAGAGCTATAGTATAGGTAGGGGATATATAAGCTCATAATTTGGGAAGGAAATGAAGAGGTTTTTGATAAAATGCCCTCAAGAGTAAAAAGTAACAAAATTCTCCTAGGATATAAAATTTATATATACACACACACAAACACACACACACACATACATATACACATATATACACATATAATGTATGTATATATGTATGTGTATATATATTATGTATGTATATATATTATATATATTATGTATATATATATATTATTTATATATATGAAATAATGCAGTAAGATTCCTTCCTTCCTCTCTTCCTTCCTCCCTCCCTCCCTTCTTCCTTCCTTCCGTCCTTCCTTTTTTCCTTCCTGTGTGCCTTCCTTCCTTCCTTCCTCCAATATTTGAGAGCATGTTATTTGTCAGGCACTATGTTAGACACTTGGGATATATATCAGTCAACAATGCAAAGAACCCTGAACACCTGGACTCAAACCCAGTATTAATCTAGGAGGTCTGTTTCTTCTCAGGGCTTTGGAGATACGCAAATCCTTATATTTTTGCTTTTCAGCTCTTTTGGTCACTATAACTGTATAACACTTTTGCTGTATCTATTTTTCAATTATAAAAATTAAAATTCTGAAATGCCTCGAAACATATATCTATCCAGTAGTGTCTAGCATAGCAAAGAGGGCATTGTGGACAGAGAAAACAAGGTCAAAAGGGCAAATGTGATTAAATGCATGTTGTGTTCTGAAAATTGCAAGTATTCCAGGTTGGCTGAAGAGGAAATAGGCATAGTATTCTAGTAGAGTTAAGTCTGCAAAAGCGGATTGGGCCATAATGTAGATTGCTGCTTTGATGATCAGTCTCAAGTTTTTTTTTTTCTTTTTTTTTTTTAAGTGGGTTAAATATTTCTGTTAATTAGTATTCCTTAAATTTTATTTACTCAACAATCTTTCCTGTGCAAACTGTGCATAGGTAAATGTCCACATTACACTGTGGGGATTGCTGAAATTATGAATAAGATTTTTATAAAATATGATTCCTGAATTTAGCTTACTCTAAGTATGCAGTAAACCCACAGAGATTCATTCCACTTATTTTCATACTGATAAATTCCAAGTGTTCCTACCATTCTTCATGTAACTGGACAAAGATAATACCACCAATTTCATGTAGAAAAATAAAACCTTAATGTTAGAATTTTTTGCCCAAATATTCTTATAACATTTCTCTTTCTACCAAGGATAAGAAAAAAAACCCATAAAATATAATTATCATTTTGTTTTTGTTGTCCAAATTACATTAGATCCACTATGTACTTTTTATTTTTCAACTTGTTGCTGACTCTTTAAACCTGGTTGGGCGGACAACTCAGGGGCTTATTTTCATATTGGCTAGGCTGGACATGAAAAGAGCCATCTCAGCTATAATAATTAACTAGAAAATATTAATGGATCATTGTTGTCATTCATATGGTTGTATAACAAACGAAAACAGAAGACATTCCTTAAGAGTGGTTGAGCTAGAGTTCTGTCCTACTAGAAATAAAATTGCATTTACAGTTCATTTAACTGGGGCACCTGGGTGGCTCAGTCAGTTAAGCGTCTGCCTTCTGCTCAGGCCCTGACCTCAGGGTCCTGGGATGGAGCTCCAGCTGAGTGTGGAGTCTGCTTCTTTCTTTCTTTCCCTCTGCCCCTCCCCCTGCTTATGCTCTCTCTCTCTCACTGTCAAATAAATAAAAAAATAAAGTTCATTTAACTGAGCATTTTAGGACAAGCAATTAGAAAATATCTCTGGGCAGAACCTACAAAGGTTATTAGTTTGCTAAGGATCCATCATAACTCTTACTCTGATATTCAGGCAGCAGGCAGTGCCCATTCTTCTTAAGATTTTGCTTATACTTTCTGCTGAGACTATTAAAATTTCTAGAGATGTTTATAGCAGAGAGGATTAAAGGCAATGGCAAAACCAGGAGTCACTAAAGGATAATGATGTAGGCAAAGGAAAGATACATATGATAGACCAGGTGAATTGATAATGAAGGAATGCTTCAAACTACTAATGCATAGTAAGGGAGAGGAAAAAATTTGAAACATAATATACGGGATGAAGTGAAACAATTTGAACTCATAATAAAATAATTACACAGAAATTGTAAATCATTCTTGACTTAACAAACTCTCTGGGTTTTGTGTGTGTGTGTGTGTGTCTGTGTGTTGGTTTTGATTTTATTGGTTTGTTTTGTCTATTTTGATTTTTTCTATGATTTTTCCTTTTGCATAAAAGATTCTAGTAGATTTTTCTGTGCCATTCAAAAATAGCTTTATATAGAAGCTTTCAGGGAAATCTAGTCTTTCTCAAACAGGTAATTTTAATAACCTAATTAGATTGTCTGAGTGCATCACTGTTACAATGATAGACAATATATAAACAACCCTGGCTGTCACCTGAACACTCAGCAGAGCCGAATTTGCATTTGAATAGTTGCCAGAATGTATTTTTTTGCTTTTGGATCCACTGCATCATGCATTCTTTTAGTCTTTTGTAAAAGCAAAATCTGCAGCAAAATTGCAGAAAGCTTTGTTAATTCATTTTTTAATGAATAATGCCCTTTGGCATTCTCTTTGATAGTCGTGGTTTGCTGGAATGAACAGCGTACACTTCTCTTTTTGGATTACTACAGCCCTTTTCAAGTTTGAGTATGCCTTGGGGGTAAAAAAAAAGGGTTATCCATTTGTACACAGGAGGGAAAGTACTTAGATGAATACCAAAATAGAAGTATTGGGGTGCATAACAAATTTGCTTAGTGGAGACTGAGGGCTATGTTTGACTTCACAGCTCTTCCATTACCACTGTCAGGCTCCTTCTATTTCAAGTGTCTTGAGAGAAATTTCTCTTTCCCTAGGTGGATCCTGACTAATACAACATCTTAAAAATTTCTCCAGTAGTCATTAAATTTGCACAATTAATTTAAAGGTCATTATTTTTACCTTTTCTTTTCTTTTACAAATTAAAAAATTGAGACTATAGAGTCTGTAATTCTAAGTTTCCCTGAATTCAAGACCAATGCTAATGCACACTATAAATGGCATTTTGCAATGGTCCTCTCTACAGAAGCAAAGAGAAAAGAATAAAAGTGTGCTTGAACTCGCAACTGATTTCAGTTGTCTCTCTCATTACCAAGACACACCATATATCTCATAAAAATTCAGGTTTGAGAACCGTGCCTTTAGGATCTTCTTCAAAAGCATCCATAACCTCCCACCTCCATCTTAGAAGTCAGAATGGAAGGGCACTTTCTCCTACTAGTTCAGGTTTTTAAGATGCCAATCCTACCTATACCTTTGTAGAAAATTCATTGAAGCTATATTTTAGAACTCTGATAGATACAGTATTGATACATAACTCAATATTTCTCTTTATACATTGAGATATTTTGTGTGGTATTCTCTTTCATTGCATTTCCTCACATGCTACTCAGTGTACATAATTAAAATGTAAACAATCACTTCTTTTACAACAGACAATATTCCTGGCAAGTTGGACTTAATAGGAATAATATCTTATGTGCTTAATGCCAAGTCTATACTTTATATCTTTCTCTCCATGTCTGATCATAGTTAATCCATATTGTCTCTCTTTCTTTTCTCTTTTAGTTTAACAATTTAATAATGATGGTGGTATATATTTTGTTTCTTTTGCTGAATCTGTAGACAAAAAGCTTTTCACTGACATCAAATCTTGAAACAGTGACTTTAAGGATATGTTTTGAACAGGAGACGTTCAGTGGAAAAATAGCTGTGTTTTAGACAGGTGACTTTTATACAATCTTTGATAGATTTCTTTTTTTAACATTCTTTTCAGAGAACAGTAAACTTTGAAAAACATCTCAGAATGCCACTGATTTTTATTTTTGAGTTTCTTAGGCATTGAACAAGGCACATTTTATAGGATTGAAACTCCTTAAATTCTCTTGAGTAACAGTTAGCTTTCTCAACATTTACTGTACCCCAAGCTCTTGCAAGAATTAGAAGATGCACACATGAGATTGACCAACCATAATGCAATAGTTGTTAAGCATGCACAGGTATCATTCGGGTTTCAGTTAAGGCAACTCCAAACATTGGCAAAGATGGAGTATCAGCAGAAATGGAGGTCAGACCATCTAGTTGAAATTTGAAAAAGGAAAATGGGTCTAAATTTGATATAATTTCAACATTGTGATTGAACTACCCTTTCCAGTGCTCATTCCAACAGAAGGTCTTATGCAAATGAGAAAACACACGATGGGAAGCCAGGTAGCCACGTGGTTATACAGACCCATTCAAGCAATGTTATTTTTAGGGTCCTAATAACTTGCATCCTAGGACAAGTAAGTCTCATTGTAAGCCCATATTTAATCTAAAAGCAATAATTATATAGCAATTATATAATAATTATTCCCAGATGTTATGTTTCAAAATAGTGTTCATTTTCTTCTTACAGTTTATCAATTAAATATTTATTTATTTATTTTAATTAATTTTTTTTTTTTTTTTGCGAGAGAGAATGAGAGAGAGCACGAGAGGGAGGAGGGTCAGAGGGAGAAGCAGACTCCCTGCTGAGCAGGGAGCCCAATGTGGGACTCGATCCCGGGACTCCAGGATCATGACTTGAGCTGAAGGCAGTCGCTTAACCAACTGAGCCACCCAGGCGCCCTCAATTAAATATTTAATGATAAATGTATTCTTGTTATTGATATGGACATGAATATTTACTTTATAAAATAAATTGCAGAGCCATTTTGATGGTTATTATACTTACATCTTTAGAGATATAGATTTTGTACATTTGTATGAAAACCAAGCCAGGAAAAATAAGTGTTGGTAGGGCTAGTGGAAGCATATTCTGCTGAGAGATTTTATTAAAATAAAACAGCTATGCTCTATTTGGTTTGCAAGATCTCCACCAAACTTAAACCAAGCTGGCTATAATCTTGAATACACGCCAAAACTATTAAACAGAAATGGAAGATGCAGAAGGATTATGGGAAATCAAACAATATCTTTCAAATGTTGTAATAACTAAAATGAGAAAACTCCATATAGTAACAATGAAAGTTATCTTTCGGAATTCTTAGCCTCCTGGATTTGGAAAATAATAAGAATAGTTATCCCTATTGAATAAGTTTTGCTTTCTTTTTTTTTTTTTTTTTTGAATAAAACTTTCTTTTATACAAGTGTTGTCTGAGGGGCGCCTGGGTGGCTCAGTTGGCTAAGCGACTGCCTTCGGCTCAGGTCGTGATCCTGGAGTCCCGGGATCGAGTCCCGCATCGGGCTCCCTGCTCGGCAGGGAGTCTGCTTCTCCCTCTGACCCTCCTCCCTCTCATGCTCTCCGTCTCTCATTCTCTCTCTCTCAAATAAATAAATAAAGTCTTAAAAAAAAAAAAAAAAAAAACAAGTGTTGTCTGAGAGGAGCCTTTTCACAAACAAATAAAACTGAGTTCAGTAAAACCATTCAAGATCCATGTGTAGAGTGATAAATAAGATTAAAGCTGATGAATTTTGGTGGTGTTTTTGTTTTTTGTTTTTTAACTAGTTAGATGAACAAATTAAGTTTTTATTTTTGTTTTTGTTTTTTAACTAGATGAACAAATTAAGTCATGGGCTTGCTAAAGACTTGATCAAGCTCAAAAACCTAAAAAGTAGGAGATAGAATTTGAACCCAGGTTTGTCTGGTATCGAAGCTTGTACAGTTAACAACTCTCAAAGCTGTCACTATAGTTCATGGATTAAGTGAAGCCAAACAGCTTTCTTACTGATTATTTTAATATATGGAAATAGGAGATACTAACTTTAATGATAAAGTTTTAGATAAAGGAATAAATAAAAAGAGAAAAAGTAGACCCTAGAGATTTTATTTTATGCTGAAATAAACTAAGTCTAAACAAACACAATGATTAAGCAGGAGGAATATTCATTTTTACTACTTTCAGGCAAATTTACAAATATCAAATACCTTCTATGTGTATAAACTTATACTAGATACACATGACTCAAATTCAAGTTCATTTATATGTTATTGTGGTGGGACATACACGTATTTTTATAAAAGTGTCAATACAAAGTAGGATTCTATTATATTGAAAAAGGCAGGATTAACTATAAATGCTCTAGAAAATTTGGTCAAAGGTAACATTACTACATGATAATAGAACAAACATAAATCAAGTAACTATGAATTGAACTCTGAATGATGTGTGGGATTCAAATTGATAAAAAGGATGGGGGTGTATTTTGAGTGAGATGGCTATGTGAAGCAAGACTTTGACTTTGGACTTTTGGGTAGGAATGGAGAGAGGAAACTGAAGAGAAGTGAAGGAGAATAAGGCACTGCCCAGTGCCTGATACAAAATAAAGGTTCAATGAAATAAAACATGAAATATCTACACTACGGACTTACAAGCAGTTTCAATAAATTAGTCAGATTATAGTATCTACCAAACACTGTGCCAGGTACTAGATCTGAACCTATGCATGGTTCCAGCTGAAGGGGAAGAAGACCTGAGAACAGATAGGTCATCATAAGTCATAGGAGGCTAAAAAGAAGACCAGATCAAAAATTTAACCTTTTGAAATCAGTGAGGAACTGTCCCATGTTTTAGATCAGATAAATGGCATGATGAATAATATTTAAGAAGGCAGAACTTGTGGCTACTTTTTAGGTCAAGGACTCCTTTGAAATTTTGAGATTTCATTGAAAGCTAAGGAACATTTCTCCTCAACATAACTATATGCATTTATGCAACAAGTTTCCTGTTATATTATGGGAGTTCATGGATACTTAGGACCTAAATTAATATTTTTTTTTATAGAGTAGAGTATATTTAGTATGGACCGAAGTAGAGATGAGATATGAGGCTCTAACAATTCAGGTATGAGTTGATAGATTTTTAGGGTGATGAAAGTAAGAATGGAAAGGAATGAATGGATGCCAGATTCAAGAAAGAAGGATCCATAGGACTGGGTCTTTTTATATTTTTAAATTAAATTAAAATCTTAAAGCTAATTTATGTCATGGTTTAGCCAGTGTGTTTTCATTTCATATATTGAGTAATCTCATGTTCATTAACATATAAAGCCTTAGGTATTATTTAACTTATCCAAAAAAATGAGAAATTTTTTCAGCAGGTTTTTTTTTTTAATATAAGAAAACTAGAACTCATAGAAATTCAATTACTTCAATTTCAGTCTTCCCAACTCCAAAATTCATGACTTTTCCACTTAAACTCCACTGCCTAAAATGCCAACTCATTTATTTCTTGATTAACTAAGTCATATATTTTTTTTTATTCTAAGAGAATTAAAAAATTCATGATAAAGATATGAGTTAGGAAGAAAACAAATTAAGACACCGTATCATGACCATATAGCAATGGGAGTTTTGCTCACAATTTCTGTTGGTCACAAAATCTAGGCACAGTGTGGCTGGATTCTCTGCTCAGGTACCTATTGGTTCAAAATTTTGAGACCTTCTTGGGAGAAATATGAAAGTGGCCCCTTTACACAGAGGGTAGGAGAGACCAAAGAAAGAAGCAGGCCACTCCAGATTTGTAAATGACAGTGTAATAAGCAAGGAAACTTATCCCAAGGTTTGTCTTGGATGGCTGCAAGATGAGTGGATCTCTACCCTGGCCCACCAGAATCTTAAAAATTTATATAAAGACTTTAACTGGGGTTAGTCACATATTCAGGCCAGATGGTCTCATCAACACATTGCTTTCTCAAGGCTCCATCCTTGAAAATGGCTCTTACTATGGGAATAGTGGGCAGAATGTACATTAAAATGACCAGGGTGAAGTTAAAGAGCCTTGAGTTGCTTGGATTTAGCTCAAGGGTCCACTGGTGGTCACATCTGCTGGATAACCTCCCCGAAAACTTCAGTTGGCTGAAATCAAGGCCAAGAGTATAGTTATCTGGGGCTTGTGACCCTCTTCCAATCTCATTGATTATTGGCAGAATTAATTTCATTGTGGTTATAGGACTGGAGTGTCCATTTCACTGCTAGCTCTGAGTGAGGGATCACTCGCAACATCTAGAAACCACCTTCAATCCTTGCCATGTGACCCCATAGGCAGTTCACAACATGAATGTTTGTTTTCTCTCATCCAGCCAGACTGTAGTTCTTTGACATCTGCTTCTGAGACCAGCCAGAGAAAACTCTGTGCCTTAAAAGAGCTCATGTAATTAGGTCAAGCTCACCCAGAGAACTCCCCTATATTAAGGTCAACTCTTTTGGGATATTCTGTCTACAAAATTCTTTCAAGCAGTACTTAGATTAGCATTGATTGAATAACTGGAAGAAAATGTGTCCTAGCAGGGGCTAGGAATCTTGGGGGACATTTAGAATGCTGCCTTCTACCCTCACTAGAATAACAACTCAGTAAAGTAAATAAATAAGTACAATGATCTTCCGAATTTTTGTCTTCCTCTACAGAATAATCAACTACTCTATTAATAGTTATCTCATTTTATTTTTTTTTCAAAGATTTTGTTTATTTGAGAGAGAGATCATGAGCAGGGTGGAAGGGTAGAGGAGAAGCAGACTCCCAACTGAGCAAGGAGCCCAATGTGGGACTCGATCCCAGGACCCTGTGATCATGACCTGAGCCAAAGGCAGACGCTTAACTGACTGAGCCACCAAGGCACCCATGGTTATCTCATTTTAATAATTTTTTTTATTCTTGTCTCTCTTCAACATTAATAATGAGCTTTCTGAAGAGAGCAATTGTATGTTATGTATTAAGTATTCCCAAGTAGCACAGTGTCTGGCAAATAAAAGATACTCAGCATGAATTAATGGAAATCATACTTAATAATTTCAAAATAGCTAAAACACTTATTCATGCACCTCACTGTGGACAACCATCCTACTCTGAGGACATGGATTTATAGAAAGTGTGAAATTTAAGAATGCTGTAAATTATACACAACATCCAATGATATTTTACATATGAAGTAAACCAGAACCTATATTCTTTGTGTACTCATTTAGAGAGTGGCACTTTATGCATTAATTTTAGAATAGATCTTTCTGACTAAGGAAGCATTTGGATATGTTTTTTAAAATGTCAACGGTACCAGAGAAAATGTCATGTCTGTTTTTAATCTTTCCCCCTACTTTATTCCTGACATCTAGAAAAGACCCACAAGAGCAGGCAAGAGATAAAAGGAAGAGGTGGCTTTGAGCCACCCCCATTCTTTGCTCTAACATGGGTCTGTCACTGCCACACCTTCACTGAACATGTGTAAAAGTGTTAATATGTTACTGTTTGCCCTAATCTTTATCTCTACTTCACTAAGAAATGTAGATGGACAAGCAGAAAATGTAGGATCATATAGACAAATACTTATTAATATCTTCATTTAGATAATCCATACTGTGAATACAAAGAGAGGTTAAGTCATAATTTTTTAAATTTTTTATTGTTATGTTAATCACCATACATTACATCATTAGTTTTTTATGTAGTGTTCCATGATTCATTGTTCAGCATGGCTTAGTCAACAACTGTTAAAAATCATTGTTGACTAAGCAATGCTGAAAACAAAACTGGAAAAAATCAAGTGAATTTTTTTTTACATTTACATTTCTTTCTTCTAATTTATTTTTTCTTCATTTCTGAGCACAAATTAACAAAGGCCTTAATAAAAAAAAAATATATTGTGCAGGTATTATTTTCTTTTTCTCATCCAAAGTCTTAGTATAGTTTGTATTTTCACTCCTGGAAATAAAAATTTGAATAGCTAATAGGATCTACTCCAGGTGCTGATATTAAATTTCACCGTCAACTTGCATACAATCTTTAGTCTTAATATAGATTTGGGTTAATCACCAGACACATCTTTTGTTTGTTTGTTTGTACTTTTTCCTGAATTTTCTAGGAATTATGAAAATTTTGCTCAGATAAATGAAAATGAATAAATTTAAGTCTTTAATTTGAATCTATAGCTATTCAAGGAATCTATAGCTATTCAGGAAAACACTTAAATTTCTGATCTATAGCTATTCAAGGAAACACTTTAAATTTCTGATTAGGATACTTTAGCTCCCATGGAACAGTACTAAATAACTTTTAAAATGTTTTGATCCAAATACTTTCTTGATGATAAAGGTAAAAATGATGTTTATTTTATTTATTTTATTTTTAACAACACCTTTACTCTGCAGGGTGCAATAGTTTATCTTCTTTATGTGTGGATAAAGGCAGAATAATTTAATTTTAGGATGAGGCGAGAGCATTTATAAAAAGGAAATAGGATTGAGTTTCCTCAGAGATTAGTGTAGCTTTTATTTTGAAGTGGATAAACATCACAGTGTCCTTTGTGCATAATTATAAGATCATATTAATAAGCCCACTTAAAAATGGATTAGTTTGAAAATAGACCCTTTCTGTACATTATATATGGGAATAAACACTGTTGCTACTACATGGAAAAACCGAGGGAGCAAATAAGAGCTGGAAAGAGAAAATAAAGGGAGAGCAATACCTAAGAAATGACAGTGAACACCAGTGATGTTGAATATTAAAAAAAAAATTTGATAACCATATGTTGCAACAAACCAGATCCTATACTACATTTGAGCATGCTGAACTCGCTCTGTCAGCATCGTCCTCAGGCCACTAGTACTTCCTTGCTTTGAGTAGCTGGCCTCCTTTCCATTTAGCAGGCACTGCAGAGGGTTACAAAGAATCCTCTTTCAGCTCAGTGGACTTCATCCCTTATCTTTTGTTTTTTTTTTTTAAGATTTTATTTATTTATTTGACAGAGAGAGAGATAGCGAGAGAGGGAACACAAGCAGGGGGAGTGGGGGAGGGAGAAGCAGGCTTCCCGCGGAGCAGGGAGCCCAATGCAGGGCTCGATCCCAGGACCCTGGGATCATGACCTGAGCCGAAGGCAGATGCTTAACGACTGAGCCACCCAGGCGCCCCCATCCCTTATCTTTAGAGAAGTATAACATAGCACATTCAAAAAGAGTTTTGTTCTTCACTTCCATTACCTTTGTTATACTCACACAAACTGGTGTCTTCTAACTTTAGCTAAGAAGCAGGAAGTGAACGTCAAACCAGAAAGATGTGAATCCCTCAGTAGTTCATACTGTATCTACTGGGGTATATGTGATGGGCCAGATTTTTCCAGCTGTACAATAGCTCTTAGCCAGAAGCTTATGGCTTGTAAATATATGGTGCACACATTGAACCAAGAGATAAAAACAAGATCCCACACAAGTGAACTCATTTTTATACTCAAACACTTAATCCAGGTAGTAGTTGCTATGTATTACTTCTGGCCGGAAGTGAGATGATGTAAGCATGCCCATCAAACTGGCAAAATTTCCTCTCTAGTATACTTGACTTTCCCACACTGACAGTTACTGGGTAATAGAAGGTACCATTCTATAGAATATAAGAAAATACTTAGATGATTAGGCTCTTAAAAAAACAATGATATTAAGGATATTTTGGATATTTTCAAAATGTATAAAGAACTCATATAACTCAACACCAAAAACCCACATATTCTGATTAAAAAATGAACAAGGGACCTGAATAGACATTTTACCAAAGAAGACATACAGATAGCCAAAGGACATGTGAAAAGATCCTCAAAATCGCTAATCATCAGAGAAATGCAAATCAAAACCACAATGAGAATTCAGAATGGCTAAAATCCAAAAGAGAAAAAATAACAAGTGTTAACAAGGATGTGTAGAAAAAAGGAACACTTGTTCACTGCTGGGAGGAATGTAAATTGGTGCAGCCACTGTGGAAAATAGTATGGAGGTACCTCAAAAAATTAAAAATAGAAATGCCATATGATCCAGTAGTTCCATTACTGGGTATTTACCCAAAGAAAATGAAAATGTTAATGTGAAAAGACACACACCCTTATGTGTATTGCAACATTATTTATAATAGCTAAGATATGGAAGCAACCTAAGTATCTATCTGTAGCTGAATGGATAGGGAAGATGTGTTGCACACGCACACACACACACACATTATGGAATATTACACAGCCATAGAAAAGGATGACATCTTGCCATTTGTGACAGCATGGATAGACCTAGAGTGTTTCATGCTAGGTGAAATAAGTCAGACAGACAAAGACAAATACCATATGTGAAATGAAAAACAAATGAATAAACAAACAAAAAAATCTTTTTTTTTAATTACGACTAATTTAAAAAATTTAAAAAGTCTGTAGAACCCAAAGTTCCCTCTTGATGCATTTATTTGCCTTTCACAATTTTTTGAGAAATTTTGTAACATCCAGATCAATTTTGTGATGATTATTATCCACAAAACATCTCTAATGTCCAGTATCTCTCCTTATAGAACCACCTCTGTTCCCAAATAACAGCCAAACTCTAGCTTATTGCTTTCCTTCATCCTCCAAAACCTGCTTTTCTTTTTGCAAGGAAAATAACCTCTGGCACCAGGAATTCAACACTGGAAGAGAAAGAGGCCTGATAGTATATAACTTTATAAGTGCAATTAGAAATGCCAATAAAGTAAGTAAACAGTACAATAAATATATTGAGGACAAACTTCTAACTTGTATTAATACAACTTTATGATTCCAAGTTAAAGTGGGTCTTCACTTCCGCATTAATTACAGAATTATATCTACATTCTTTAACATGACATCAACAACTCCACACTCTTTCCTCAACCAAGCAAGCCAGCGTCATATGTCATCAGTTCCAATGTCTGCCCTCTCTTTATATTCCAGTTACACTAATATAGCTAACTTCCAGAACATACCAAGATTTCTCTCATACATTTGTGTAGTAAAATGCTTTATATCACTTATTTGGTACACATACATACATTATATATACATATATGTAATATATTTGCACATACCTTACTATATTTTACAGTGATCATCTTAGAATTAGACTCAGTCATTGAGTTCCAAACTGCCATTTACTTACTATATAGCTTAATATAGAATACATGCTCTGCTAATATTTCACTAATTTGTATCTACCTTGTAGTGACTAGTAATGCTTGCTTCTGGTAAAATATTTTTTGAAAAACATAGAAGTAAATGTAACCGATGCATTGAAAAAGAGTTGCTAATTTTAAATATAATCAAAAACACAACTTATTTTTTTTGTCTTCCACTTGCCTTTTTAAACTGCTCAGTGGGGCAGATTTTTCTGCTTCAACTATATAAAAACTCTGAGAGAACGTGTATCTTTTCTGGTTGTTCTTAGGTAATAAAAAGTCAAACAATTGCTTGAAGTGGAACAACATGATCTAAATTCTTAGAGCATCCATTTCAATGTACTAATCAACACATTTCATTTCAAGGTAGACTTTCTCTTCTTCTCTTGCATGTAGAGCCTACTCATTGCAGGCTTTGTCTTTGCATTTGGTGAAACTGAATCTCATTTTAATCATCTCTTATATTTTTCGCTTAGCTCTTCAAAACACTGGGGAGAAGAATTCAAGGAATAATGAAGCTCTTCCCCTCATGGTATTGGTCTTATTCCCAAGTTAAGTTTCCACTTTCTGGACCTGGATGTAGTTGAAGCAGATCATTCTCATTGATATTTTGCTTCTTTCTATAGAGACTTCTCAGCTGGCATCCCCCAGTTGTAATTTTCCAGAAGCTGCTGCTACAGGTTTTCAGCAGTTCATTGCACACAGAATCACTCCACTGAACTTTTTAAAAATGACCCAGAGCCTGACAGTTGCTTCAAACACTTGCATTTGAGCACTTTGTTTGGAATATCATATCAACTGTGTCATGGTCCCACAGTGGAAAATTTCAGTTAAACATTAAATTTTATATAATGAAGAAAATGAAAGTTAATTCCCAGTGCCAAATGCCCTACACAGAGATAAAAACTGTTAATAGATTTGTGCATTTTTAGATATATAGAAGCATATCTGTACACCTGCACACACACACACATTAGTATGTCTGTATGCATTTACATGTGCATTGTATGTGTGTGTATAGACAGACATATACATCTATACATATGTATACTATAAATGGGGAGAACTATGTATGTATACATGCAGTGTGTGTGTGTGTGTGTGTATCCAAATACAGACTTTAGCAACTTGCTTTGTGCACATCTTTCCAAGTCTGCATATTGATTTCCTTGGAATGGTGCAATGTCTGTTATATCCTTTTCTTTCCTTTTATTATTTTATTTTTTTAACACCTAAACAGAGCATATATTTGAAAGAGACCATCTGTTTCTTAGGCAAGCCATGAGTGACCTGCATAACTAGGAAGCACAAGAGTCCAGGTGGACAGACTGTAGCAGTTGTGTTAACAAGCACTAATGAGCAAGGTTGGCTGTAACTGTCCTCTGCATGAAAAGGACACAAAAATTAATACACTATCCATTGAAACAACTTTTCAGTGGCTCCACTGGTCAGAACGGGTTCTGACAACCATATGCACCATTTACTCTTTAAATTGCTTATTTTAGCATTACATAGACATATCATTTAATTAAAATAAAGATTTGGAGAATTTACATGTTAGATAAAATTATATAAAATTTCTCTTTCTGCACACACACACACCACATACACATACAGTATCTTTTTTAAGAGCTCTTTTTCTGGTTTCAGTATTTTGAGATAATACACATATTTATAAATAAGACATAAAAATCACCATCCCCACTACCTAAGATAACGTTTTAACAGTTTAATATGTTGTCTTCCTGTGTTAATATGTCAATTATATCTCAATTAAGAAACAAGATTAAATTCATACTATTCACTACTGCTTAAAACATTAGAATCACTTTGGTTTTTAAAAAAATAGCATTCTGTCTCTTAGGTGGTCTTTTAGGATTAGCATTACAAATAATGTGAAAGTCTTCCTTGGACTTTTTGAACTCTAATTTATATATTTTAAATATTTTAAAAACATATAGCTAAGTAAAAAAAATATTTGCTTTACCTTTGACATTTTATTACAGTGGAATTGAAAAAAAATATTCTATAATAGCCTTTGGCTTTTCTTATTTATCATTTTGTAAATATTCTGCTCTCTCTTCTTTAACTCTATCACTGTAGATACCCTATATTCTATTTCCCAGTTTTGTTTTCATCTTAGACTACTGTCTTTGTTTCTGTTTGTATACTCTCTTTCTCTTGCATTGGTGTTTCTTTATAGAGCTGGCAGTTTTTGGATCTACTATCACCCGGCCAAGGAAGAGAGCTTCCTGGCCATTAGGCACAATACCTTCCCTTTCCATGGGGCAAAATTCACCTGCATTTCATCCAGGTTTTCAATAATTAGCACATACAAACAAACACAAATAAAATTTACCCCCATGTTTTCTTCTACTATTATCAGCCTTACTCCACATCCAGCCACTTGTCTGTTCCACTCCAGTGTCTCCCACAATGTTCTGCATTCCATTATACTGCTACCGTAGGTAACTTTTCTTCTCCCGAACCCTGAGACATTTCAGTACCTTCTGCTCCTGGTGCCCCACAACTGCCAAAACCCTCCTTATTTTCATCCTCTACTGTGAAACAGTGTTTCACTTCCTTGGATTACACTGATCTAGAATCTGCTCTCAAGAGATTAGTATTTACTTTCTCAGATACTATGTTTTTGGGTAGGAGTGAAGAGTGATGTCTCTTTTTCATGTACCATTGTTGCTACAGTCTGTTGTTCATTTACTCATGGGTAAACTGTGTTCTTTTATGGCCTCTCTTTTAGGTTCTGCCATCGACTCCATTTCCTTATTACTTGTAGTCCTTACCTCGGCTCCCTGTTTTCCTCTCCACCACGATGGATGATCTCATCATTTCTGTGGACAAATCCTTCAATGTAAGAGCTTCTCAATTTCTTGATTGGCTCTCCAGCACCAAATTAAGCATACTAACTTCATCTCAGTTACTCCCCAAATCACACACTCAAGTTTGCTGTAACTGGGCAGCACTAAAATCACTGAAGAAGTACTTTACCCTAAACCACAGAATCCTATTCCTACATCTTGCTTCAACTATTCCCCCAATAATTTTTTAAGCCATTGACCTCTCAGTTAAAGATGGAGCAAAACCCCCATCCATTTATATCTAAATGTGTTCTATCTTACCTCCCTTTTACTATAAAAGAGTAACTCATGACCCCTCCCTCTAGCCCACCACAGGAGCTTTTGGATTCCCTTCTATCCTGTTTTCTTATTAAGCTTTACACTAGTATCTTTGCCTCTCTCTCTCCGCCTAGTCCCTCTCTCTTTCTCCTTCTCTCTTTAATATTTGTCCTTTGTGCAGTGTATCCTTTTCATTGCTTTTACAAAATCTAAAATCTCTATTACTAAATGATAAATGAAAAAGATTTATACACAAACACACACACCCCTCCTCTCTAAACACTTAATTAGGCTATCCCTTATTTTCCCTGCAATTATTCTCTTTCTTTTTTTCTAAGCTCATTCTTTCTGTTCTGTAACTCTCTTAGCACCCATGTAGTACCCAACTCACTCTAATTGAGTTTATTTCCTCATAACTCCTCTCAAGTAACTCTTGCAAATTCTTCTGTAATCTCCATGTTGTTAAATTCAAAGGCCATTTCTCAGTTCACAAATTTTATGCCCTTTCAGCAGCAATCAATTTTGTTTATAATTTCCTATTTTTGAAAATTCTTCCTTTAGGTTTCAAGACCCCATGCTCTCATCAATTTTCTCTTACCTTTCTTGACAAACACTTTCTTTTACCGTCCTCTTCTACTCAGCCATTTAATTTTGGGCATTCTCAGTCCTTATTCTCATGTTCTCTTCCCTTCTTTCTCCTTCAGTGTCCTTCCCTACATTATCTCATCCATTACACAGTGTTAATGATCTCCTATATGCTGATGATATGTAAATTTATACTTCTAGCCTAGGCATATCTTCTGAGCTTCAGAACAGTATTATCTGAAGGCCCACCTGACATTTGCACTTGAATATCTTAAAGATAGTTCAGAATCATTATGTCCTGTAATGGACTAAAGGTTGTTCCCTATTAAAATAAAAGTTACCCCCGTGTTTTCTTCTACTATTCTTCCTGTCAGTAAATGGTAACATTCATCCATTTATGCAAGCCAGTGATCTAAGACTCATACCAGATACATTTCCCTTTTTTAACCCACATCTAACCCACCATAATCCAGCTAATTTGGCATCCAAAATATGTCTTTTTTTTTTGTTTTTTTAATTTATCTCCAGCTTTACCACTAACCTTCTCACACAAGCTCTTGTAATGACTTCCTGACTGGTTTCCCTGCTTTCACTATAGTCCAGTATCCATCCACCATCCTGCCATTTTTTCTTCTGGGCAGTGATCGTTTTCAAAAATAAATCTCAGCATGTCTTTTCTATACTTAAATGGTGTCATTTTGCTCATGGAATAATAATTAAAATTATTACTGTGTTCTTTAATACCTGGCATGATCTAGTCTTAACTACTTCTTCCTGGTCATTGGACATAATGCTTTCTCCATTCTACCCTCAATTCTACACATTCATCTCACTGGCACTCTTTTAGTTCCTTAAATACATAATTTTTGTAATAGTGTCTTTACATGTGTTGTTTCTCTTAAACTTTACCTACCTAGTTAAGTCCCAGTCTATGCATTCCTAACTCAGTTGTTGCTTTCTCAGGGAAATTTTTTTTTTCTATTATATACATATACTCATAGTAACATCTACTGATTTAGGTTTTAAATTAATATTCATTTTTATGACAATTTGGTCATTGTTAATCTTCTTATGTAAACCATGAAAGCAGGAGCTCCCTGTCCATCTTTGGTTACTTTTGTAGTCAGATGCCCACCAAAGTAGGATGTTGTAGGCACCCAAAAAATAATTTGTGAAAATATAGATGGCTTTTACTTCTTCTCTTATAGTGGCCATATTTATTTTTATGTATTGAGGATGCCAAGCTGTTTTTCTTTTTTTTAATGATTTCAATGAATGATTTTCTGAAATATCAGTAGAATGTGCTCCTCTTCCCTTTGTCTAAAGGTTTGACTGTATTTCCAATAGACCCCAAACTTGGGTGTTTTCTTTCATCTCTTTCTAGAATGAGGAAGATATATGCAAGTACAGTATTTATCTGTACTTCATGTGTATGTCCTGGATTCATTTTCTTGATTATTTTGGAATTCCTCATTCGGTTGCACTGTCTGGAAGCAGGCTGAGGTATGCAGCTCTGAGACCAGTTTCCAGGCCCAAAAGATATTCATCAAGTACAATCCTGATAGACAAGGCTCTACCACATTACTCTTTTTTTTTTTTTCCTGAAAATTTGTTCAAATCAAAAATATGCCTCTGCACAGAATAATACTAGGGTGTTTCCTGATACTGGTCTTTCTGAGAGAAATTTACTTTTGTGAATCTCTCATTCTAAAATGAAGTGTCACTTCCAATTGCTTTCCTAATTTTATTAGATATTTCAATATTTGAACAACAGAGATAAATGGAAGAAGGAGACAGTTCTTTGCCTTCACATAATGTAGTACTGTAAAAGACAACATAAATCTCTATTCTGTTAATATAAAAATAGGACTCACAAAGCAAGAAACAAAAGGCAAATAAACAATAGAAAACTGAAAAAAGTGTCTGAAGAATGATTTTAAAAGGAAAATAAGTAAAAATGCTAAACATATGAAAAGTCAATTAAAGATATGCAAATGGAAGCAATATGTGTAGCACCATTTAAACTTGCCACATTAGTAGCAATTTAAACTTTAAACCATACAGCATTGCATCCTCTTCCCCTTGGCTTTGCTCTCCATTCCTGTTTTGTTTTGTTTTGAAAAGTATTTTATTTATTTATTTTGAGAGAGACAGAGAGAGTAGTGTAGGGAGGAAGGGCAGAGGCAGAGGGAGAGAGACCAAGCAGACTCCACACTGAGCGTGGAGCCTGTTGGGGGTCTTGATCATGACCTGAGCTGAAATCAAAAGTTGGATGCTTAATTGATTGAGCCACCCAGGCACCCCTCTTTCATAGATTTTTTTTTAAGATTTTATGTATTTATTTGACACAGAGAAAGAGATAGTGAGAGAGAGAGCACAGAGAGGGAGAAGCAGGCTCCCCGCTGATCAAGGAGCCCAATGCTGATCCCAAGATCCCGGGATCATGACCTGAGCCGAAGGCAGCTGCTTAACGGATTTAACCCAGGTGCCCTTTCATGGGTATTTTAGTAAAAATGTAGAGGTTCAGTAATAAGTAGGGCTAACCAGATAGCATTTTATTTTTTAATTTTTTAAATTTAATTTACTTTTATTATATTATGTTAGTCACCATACAATACATCATTAGTTTTTGATGTAGTGATCCACGATTCATTGTTTTTGTATAACACCCAGTGCTTCATGCAGTACGTGTCCTCCTTAATACCCATCACCAGGCTAACCCATCCCCCCACCCCCGCCCCTCTAAAACCCTCAGTTTGTTTCTTGGGGTCCATAGTCTCTCATGGCTCATCTCCCCTCTGACTCCCCCCCTTCATTTTCCCTTCCTCCTTCTAATGTCCTCCATGCTATTCCTTATGTTCCACAAAGCATTTTAAATAGAAGTTGATAAATGTATTATATATCCTAACATAGTAGGACTTTGGTTGAAGACAGCTTAAACTAGTTCCTTGTAGACACCCTAGGACTTGGTATAGTTAGGGATGTATTTAGGATTGGAAGCAGTAGGATTTCCTAAGTTGGTCTTCACATTATAGTTAGCCTTGGAGAGGGCACTTATATTTGTATCTTGGTTTCTTAATTTGTAAAATAAAACAATAAAGCCAGTCTTATTAACTTTGATGAGATGACATTTAAAAAAAAAATACAATGCCCTCTACAAGAGTGTAGCGATTATTGGCAGTGCAACCAACTTATGGTTAGGGAGAGCAGCACTGGAAGGAGACTATGTCCAGTTGTCTTGTGGATGTCTTCCTGACTGGTGTTCCTGACCCAGTGCTGCCTCCTACAGACCATTCTCCATTCAGTGATTTAATGATATGTGTATTTTTAAATGAATCCCTTCATATTACTTTTATACTTATATACCTCTAATCACTTCCTATCATATTAGAATGAAATATAAACTCTATCATAATTTAGATGACTAGATACAAGTCCCACTGCCTAATTCCCTAACCCCAGCTCATATGCTCTCCTTTCCTTGTGCTGCTCAAGCAGCTTAATGTACTTTAAATACACCACTCTCCTTCTCCATGTTCTTCCCCTTTACACTTTCTAGAATATTTTTAACCTGGATGTATGTGTTGTTCTTCCTCTCATGTTATTTATCTCCACTTAGATACTATTCCTTCCAAAACTACCCTCTTAAAATAGTTCTGCCCATCAGTCTTTATCTCTTTACCCTGAAATAATATTACTTATTTAAGTATTTAGTTGTTAGTTGTCTGAGTTATTCTATTTGGGCAGAGACCCTGTTTTCACTGATTTATCCTCAGAGACTGAAACAGGCAGATAGTAGGTTCACAATACATGTTTGCTGAAGGAATAGATCTATCAATACTTGGATGAATAAATGAAATGTGATATAAAAACTACTTAGCCCTCCTGATTTCCATATATTCCACATAGATTTTAATTTTTTTATTTTGATACCTAAATTTAGAAAGATAGTGTTGTATTTCATTTTGATAATCCATAATAAATCTCCCTAAAAATTGGTGATTATTGATTCAGGATTTCATTGAATTAACAAAAGCAGAACTACATTTGCCATATGACCCGCTATCAGGATAGTTTGACACTTATTTACCATTTTCATAAAGTATTTTTTAATATTAATATGGTCAGTTTTGAATAACTCTATGTTTCTCACTGATATATTTTGCCACAGCACAGTGAAATATGATGAGATATATATAAGCTTCCCACACTAACATAGGCATATAGGCACACACTCACATTCTGGCATTTTCTAATACTACCATCTGTTGTGTTGTGTTAAGATAGCAGACAGAGAGTATAGCAGTCCACCAGGCCATTGAAGGATTTCTCTCATTTTCACTTAACAGTTTTATGTAGGAGCCTCTGTGTTGGCATCTGGATGGTACGTCTCCAAATGAGCTCAAGTGTTGCTTTCTGAGCCTAGCAGAAATAAATTTGAACTTGGTGGTTTCTTGTTTGTCCATTTGGTTTTGGTTTTAGTTTTAAATTTTATATGCACTTGCATAAATGCCATTCTCTATCCTATATATATACATATATATAATCATAGCTTCTTAAGTCTAATAATTTATTTACTTAAGAAATAGAGGTCTGAATAATAAAATTATAAAACATTAGTAAATGAACAAATATTAATTAATATAAATGGAATACATTCAAACACATGGCCATTTGTTTTTTGTTTGTTTGTTTGTTTGAAGTGCCAGTTAAGTGCTTACAGGTCTTATTTCATGTAATCATGAGAACAACCCTATGGAGTAGGTATGGTCATATTTATTTTATAGATGAGAAAGTTAAAATGACTTTGCCAAGTTCACATAGCTGAAATATGATGGAGTCAGGCCATGAACTCGTGATTAACGCAAAGCCCATAAGCTATTCATTACTACCACTGTGTAATCTTGGAAAAAATCACTTAGCTTCTCAGAGTTACATACCTATAAAATGCAGTATTTACATTATTCGTATCCATTCCTGAATAAGGTTGGGATACTGGTAGGTTTTGTCCAGCCTGAACTTCTTTCCTTATCTCCTGACAACCTAATGAGGGATTAGGTCCTAATCACATGTGCTATGCTGTTGCCTTTCTTTTTTATGTGTTTGGGGACATAAAAAAATAACATTTCCAATACTTGTCATTTAGAGTGTAAGAGATTTGTAACATTTAACTAAAATATTCTCATAAAATTAAAAGAATGCAGCACACATCCACTAAGAGAGAACAACATTCTAAGTGATCTCAGCAGACTATAAGGCCGTCACCATTCAGAATCTCTTCAACCATTTTGCACAGTCCTTGATTATCTGACTTTCTGCATCTACAAGGATAGAACCCAAGGACAAGGGTTCTGAGATGAGGTGACAGCAGATACATACTCCCGAATCTGAGTGACTCTTTGAGTTTTTGTTTCTACCAGTTCCTGAAGAACTGGAAAGCTACCAAACAAAATGACCAGTTGCTCATTTTTCAGGTTAGATATGTTCTATGATTAATGTTCCAGTTGCTAGTAAACAAGGAAAAAAATCAGCTATTGCCTCTATTTCAAACATCAGCATATAGTTTCCATTGCTATATTGATTGACAACTCAAATAGGCTTGAGGTGTTTAGATTAAAAATTCAATCCAAAGGGCTGAAATGTTAGGACAAAAACTCCCTTATTTATCTGGAATAGGAAGGTAAACCAATATACCAAGGCAAACTTGAGTGTTAATATAGGAAATGGTAAGGACTGTGGTGAATTGGAGAGCATATGACATGTCTAAAGATAGCAGCCACAAGTAATATGCAACTGATTGTTGCTAGAAAGGAATGTGGGTTCAGATTTGCCAGATCTCCTAACTTTTCAAGAGAAAGTAAGAATTTGCACATTAATCCACATATTATTCTGTGTTCTTTTACAAAGGCTAATTCAGTGTTCTTGCCACTACCTTGAAAATGCTAGGGAATGGTATCTTTTTTTTTTTCTCATTTTCGCTAAAATGTTTTCTCAATATTTATTTAGATAAATAACTGTAGCCATTTATCAGATTCAAAGACCAATGTATTATTTTGAAGTTAGACAGCACCCTAAGGGTTAGAATAATGTGCATAGTTTTAGTGTTTAGACATGTATGTGGGACCTGAACCTTCACAATATATCTTGAGGACTAATACATTAATATATAAGGATTCATTAATATATAATTAAATGAGATAATAATGCTTGCAAGTCAGCTCTTAACTTGTCCGATTGTAGGAGATCTTAATTAGAAGCTATGATAGTATTGTTCAGAGTAATTTTATAAAATACAAAATCTGTTAAAATTTGTTAAATTTTGTAAACTGTCCTAATAATAATTTTTATTATGTTATGTTAATCACCATAGATTACATCATTAGTTTTTGATGTAGTGTTCCATGATTCATTGTTTGCATATAAAATCCAGTGCTCCATGCAGAATGTGCCCTTTAATACCCATCACCAGGCTAACCCATCCTCCCACCCCCCTCCCCTCTAGAACCCTCAGTTTGTTTTTCAGAGTCCATAGTCTCTCATGGTCCGTCTCCCCCTCCGATTTCCCCCCCTTCATTCTTCCCCTCCTGCTGCTATCATCTTCTTCCTCCTCTTCTTCTTCTTCCTCTTCTTCTTCTTCTTCTTCTTCTTTTTAACATATAATGTATTATTTGCTTCAGAGGTACATAGTAGTTGCTATTTGAAAAATGTAATCCTAATTGTAAGGTAAGGAGAATAGTTGCTATTTTTGATCTCCACTTTACCAAATGAAGAATATAAAACTTAGGATGTATGGAGGAGAGAGGGGAAAAAGACAAGAGAAAGAAGGAGGGAGGGGGAAAGGAGGGAGAGAAAAAGGGAGAGAGGGAAAGAGGGAAGAGTGTTTGTATTTGAATCCTGATTATCTGACTCCAGAATCCAGACCTTGTTGAAAAGTTCTGGTGTCAACTCCAACGTGTAAAGAACTTGGATATTATCAGTGAAAATCAACAACATTTCTTGGCATTTCTTTATCTCTTTACCCTGAAATAATATTACTTAAGTATTTAGTTGTTAGTTGTCTGAGTTATTCTATTTGGGCAGAGACCCTATTTTCACTGATTTATCCTCAGAGACTGAAACAGGCAGATAGTAGCTTAACAATACATGTTTGCTGAAGGAATAGACCTATGAGTACTATGAGAACTGTCTCCTTCTTCCATTTGTCTCTATTGGTCTTGGCCTATATCTGGAGAGATAGTTGAAATCTTACTGTTCCTATTCAACACTGTCCTGGAAGTCCTAGTTTGGACAATGAGACAATAAAATAAAATGCATGTTGTTTGGAAAAGAATAAGTAAAGCTGTATTTGTTGCAAATGACACTGTCTATGTTGAAAAATCTCAAATAATTGACAAAATACAAAATCTTGCAACTAATAAGCCATAAAATAAAATTACATAACTCCATGTTAATATTTAAAAAAGTGTATTGCACTCCTAAATGCCGACAATGAGCATTGACTATTTAAAAAACAATGCTATTTATAATACCACCAAAATATGAATCACTTAGTTATAAATCTAAAATATGTAGAGGATTTTATGTAGAAAACTACAAAACTCAAATGAAAGAAACAACAGAATATTTGAAAAATGGGGAGAGAATTCATACTCATGGATGGTAAGACTTACTGTTTTATGATGTCAGTTCTTCCTCACTTCTTTTTTTATATCCATCACAATTCCAATAAAAGTACAAGCAAATTCTTTGTAGTTATTTGCAAACGGATGTTGAAATACATATGAACAATTATAAGTCTTAGAATAGCTGACATAATACTGAAAAAGAACTAAGTTGAAGGACTTACACCATCCACCTTTAGGACTTTCTATTAAGCTTCAGTAATCAATACAGCACAGTATATGTGAAAAAGTAGACAAATATGGAGGTTATGGAGAGGATGAGAATCCAACAATAGAACTGTATAAATGTGATCAGCTGATCTTTTACAAAGGAACAAAGGCAATCCAGTGAAGAAAGGATAGTTTTTCCAACAAAGGGTCCTGGGACAATTGAACATCCAAATGCAAACAAACAAAAACCATAGACAAAGACATTACACCTTTTATAAAAATTAGCTCAAAAAGATCATAGATGTAAATGTAAAATAAAAATTATAAAAATTCTAGAAAAATACTTTGGAGAAAACCGATACGATGTTGAGTTTGGTTATGAGTTTTTAGATGCAACACCAAAAGCATAATTCATAAAAGAAAAAAAATGATAAATGTTATAGACTTCTGCTGTCAAAGTCTCTGTCCAGAGAATGAAAAAAACAGTCCATAAATTAGAACATATTTGCAAAACACATATCTGATAAAGGACTGTTATCCAAAATATACAAAAATCACTTAAAACTCAACAATTGGAAAACAACCCAATTAAAAAATGGGCAAAGGATCTGAGCAGAAGCCTCACTAAAGAAGATACGCAGATGGTAAATAAGCATATGAAACAATATGCTACATCATTTATCATTAGGAAAATTAAAACAAGAAATACCATTACACACCTATTAGGATGTCTAAAATCCCAAAACCGACAATACCAGTTGCTAGTGGGAATGCGGAGTGACAGGAGCCCTCATTCATTGCTGGAATGAATGCAAAATGGACAGCTGCTTGGGAAGCGTTCTGACAGTTTCTCACAAAGCTAAACATAGTTTATCATATGATCTAGCGATCAGAGTTGGGACCTCAATATGAACTCATGTTTAACTGAATATGGATGTAGATGGTTACATACAGAAATATTTGAAAATGTGCATATATGTTTAGGTTAGTATGCATATATATAAGTCCTTGTTCTATTAGCTGAGAGTACCTAGAAGCAATAAAATCCTAGTGGCAACTCATCTCCCAGATCGTGGTTTCTAATATCACTCTCCAAAATAAAGGGAGGACAGGACAGGGGGGGATATCAGAAGGAGAGATGAACCATGAGAGACTATGGACTCTGAGAAACAAACTGAGAGTTCTAGAGGGGAGGGGGGTGGGGGGGATGGGTTAGCCCGCTGATGGGTATTAAAGAGGGCACGTACTGCATGGAGCACTGGGGGTTGTACGAAAACAATGAATCGTGGATCACTGCATTGAAAACTGGTGATGTATTGTATGGTGGCTAACATAACATAATAAAATAAAATTTAAAAATAAAATTCAGCCATATAAAATATACACTTCGATTTAAAAAATTAAAATAAAGGGAAGATTCCTTGGAGAAATTGCTGATTTTACAAATTTTTCCATGACATGCAAGCATCTTGTAGTGACAAAAATTAAGGAAAGGCTGAAACAAACAAACAGAAAAAAAAAATACTACAAAGATGGGATATATCAAAGGGACACAGAGGCAAGAGCCAAAGCTGCAACAATTTGGTCAACAAAATAAATGAAGTAGTCTTGGATTATAACCCAAAGTTTAAAATAAATATCTAGGAGTCCATACTAAATAAATAAATGCTTGAATAAATAAAGAAGTGTGGGATAGAAGAACATTCTGTACAAAAGAATTCTAAATAATTTATGTAGATAAGTGGAGCATCAATTTTCTGTAGATAACTCCTTAGTCCTTAAACGTTGTCTATGCATAGTAACTTCCTTCTGAAATGTACATCATGAAGAGGAAGTAATGGTGGTTAGAGTAACTTTACAGTGGAGAAACTTTATAGACAAACACTAACTCAACCAAATGATCAAGGTTAACATCCGCAGTGGTACGTCATGTTGGTACAATATACCCTTGGTATAATGTGATGAAAATGGCACTGTACTTTCTTTGATCTTCCTTCCTCCCAAAAATATCCTCAATCTAATCATTAGAAAAACATCAAGCTAATCCCAATGTCCCAGTGGGACATTCAACAAAATATCTGACTAGTACTCCTTAAAACTTTCAAGTTCACCAAAACAAGGAAAGGCTGAGAAAATATTACAGTCAATAGGACCCTAAGGAGACATGATGATTAAGTATAATGTGGTATCCTGGACAGAAGCCCAGAAGAGAAAGAAGACATTAGGTGAAAACTAAGAAAACCTGGATAAATTAAAGACTTTTAGTTAATGATAATGCATCAGTATTGATTTATTAATTGTGACAACTGTACCATGCTAATACTTTTAAAAGTCTAGGTGGTTCAATTTAAAAAATGGTCCCAGACTCCTATGGAGAAAATCCTGGAAAAATTTGTTAAGAGTATTCCCAAATTAAGTAAAAATAAAGTGATTCTTACCACTTGGGATGTACTGCCCTAGATAAACCCTAGCACATAGGGATAATGGGAATGCAAAGAACATTTTATTGAAACTTAGTTTATTACAAACAGAAAGACTGAACTCAATACCCATCAATAGGGAAATGAATAGATAAGTAGTGGTACATTCATATAATGGATTATTTAAAGTTCTTAAAATGAATGAACAGGCAGACATAAAAAAAACGAGCCAAAATAAGAAAGAGACTGTATTTTCATAAAACATGATAACAGGAAACATGCAAAAAAATACTGTATTTTCCCTATAGATACACAAAGCTAAACATAGTTTATCATATGATCTAGCGATCAGAGTTGGGACCTCAGTATGAACTCATGTTTAACTGAATATGGTTGTAGATGGTTACATACAGAAATATTTGAAAATGTGCATATATGTTTAGGTTAGTATGCATATATGTAAGTCCTTGTTCTATTGGCTGATTATGGATAAAAGATAAAAAATTCATGCTAATGGTAAACACCATGCAGGCATATCTTGGAGCTATTGCAGGTCTAGTTCTAGACCACTACAATAAAGCAAATATTGCAATAAAGCAAGCCGAATGAATTTTTTGGTTTCCCAGTGCATATGAAAGTTATATTTACACTATACTATAGGCTATTGTGCAATAGCATTATGTCTAAAAAAACCCAATGACATACATTAATTTAAAAAATTATTTTTTTATTAAAAAATGCTAACCATCATCTGAACTTTCAGAAAGTCATACTCTTCTTCTTGCTGGTGGAGGGTCTTGCCTCAATGTTGATGGCCACTGACTAATCAGGGTAATGGTTGCTGTCTTATATGGATGTGATTCTTGGCTCCTCAAGACAGTAACAATAGTAACATCAAAGATCACTGATCACAGATCACCATAACAAGTATAATAATAATTAAATAGTTTGAAATATTGAGAGAATTACCAATATGTGAGACAGAGACATGAAGTGAGCAAATGCTGTTGGAAAAATTACACTGATAGACTTGCTTAACTCAGGGTTGCACAAACCTTCAATTTGTTAAAAAAAAAATGCTTTATCTGTGAAGCACAATAAAATAAATCACAATAAAAAGAGGTATGCCTGTGTTCCAGACATTGGATACCAGCTCTGGAGTGTATTAACAAAGAAGAATAGAATTAATGGAGTTTCCAATTTATTAACAGTATTTTATTTAAAAAAATCTGAAGTAAGTATGGCAAATCATTGGCATTTTATGAAAATATACAATAATTTTGAGTTTATGTAGTTTATATAAAACTATAATTTTTATCTACATATCTATACTCACACAATTTTATTAACTTTTTTATTTATTACTTAAGATAATTTAAAATCCTCTGTATGAACAATAGCCATAAATAAAGCATATGTTCCATAATATGGATGATATTTATCTTTTGTTAACAGGAACACTTTCTATATCACTTTAATACTTTTTTGCCTAGCTATAACAACAATCAAATAAATAGCCAATTAATCATGTTTATTCTATAAAATAGTTGTTCTTCTTATACCAGAAAATAAGCCTATAAAAGAGGATATATCATACATGAATTCAATAAAAGCACAGGATACAAAATCAACATACAGAAATCTGTTTCATTTCTATAAAGCAATAATGAAGCAGCAGAAAAAGAAATCAAGTAATCCATCCCATTTACACTTGCACCAAAACGATAAAATACCCAGGACTAAACCTAATCAAATAGGTAAAAGATCTTTATTCTGAAAGTACAAAACACTGATGAAAGAAATTGATGACACAAAGAAATGGAAAAATATTCCATGTTCATGGATTGGAAGAACAAATATTGTTAAAATGTTTATTTTACCCAAAGCAATCTACACAATTAATGCAGTCTCTATCACATATCACCAGCATTTTCCACAGATTTAGAACAATCTTAAAAGTTGTATGGAATCGGGCGCCTGGGTGGCTCAGATGGTTAAGCATCTGCCTTCGGCTCAGGTCATGATCCCAGGGTCCTGGGATCGAGTCCCGCATCGGGCTCTCTGCTCCTTGGGAGCCTGCTTCTCCCTCTGCCTCTCTCTCTCTGTCTCTCATGAATAAATAAATAAAATCTTAAAAAAAAAAAAAGTTGTATGGAATCACAAAAGACCCCGATTAGCCAAAGCGGTCTTGAAAAAGAAAAGCAAAGCTGGAGGCATCTAATTCTGGACTTCAAGTTATAATACAAAGCTTAAGTGATCAAGACGGTATAGTACTGGCATAAAAACAAATGCATAGATCAATGGAACAGAATAGAAAACTCAGAAATGAACCCACAACTACATGGTCTGCTATTCTTCCACAAAGCAGGAAAGAATATCCAATAGAAAAAAGATAGTCTCTTTTAAGTCTCATTTCAACAAATGGTGTTGGGAAAACTGGGCAGCAACATGCAAAAGAACGAAACTGGATGACTGTTTTACACCATACATAAAAATAAATTCAAAATGGATTGAGACCTAAATATGAGACAAGAAACCATCAAAATCCTAGAGGAGAACACAAGCAGTAACCTCTTTGACATAGGCGGTAGCAACTTCTTACTAGTATGTTTCCTGAGGCAAGGGAAACAGAAGCAAAAATAAACTATTGGGACTACATCAAAATGAAAAGCTTCTGCACAGTGAAGGAAACAATCAACAAAATTAAAAAGCAACCTATGGAATGGGAAAAGATATTTGCTAATGATATATCTGATAAAGGATTAGTATCTAGAATGTATAAGAACTTAAAAAACTCATCACCCAAAAAAAACATTATCCAGCTTAAAAATGGGCAGAAGACATGAATGGATATTTTTCCAAAGAAGACATCCATATGGTCAGCAGACACATGAAAAGATGCACAACATCAATCATCATCAGGGAAATACAAATCAAAACTCCAGTGAGATACCACTTCATACCAGTCAGAATGGATAAAATGAACAACTCGGGAAACAACAGGTGTTGGGGAGGATGCAGAGAAAGGGGAACCCTCTTACACTGTTGGTGGGAATGAAAACTGGTGCAGCCACTCTGGAAAACAGTATGGAGGTTCCTCAAAATGTTAAAAATAGAACTACCCTATGGCCCAGCAATTGCACTACTAGGTATTTACCCCAAGGATACAAAAATACAGATTTGAGGGATACATACATACTTCCTGATGTTTATATCAACATTATCAACAATAACCAAATTATGGAAAGAGCTCAAAAGTCCATCAACTGCTGAATGGATAAAAAAGATGTGGTGTATATATATAATGGAATATTAGCCACAAAAAAAATGATATCTTGCCATTTGGAGCGACATGGATGGAACTAGAGTGTATTGTGCTAAGAGAAATAGTTTAGTCAGAGAAAGACAAGTACCATATGATTTTACTCATATTTGGAATTTAAGAAACAAGACAGAGGAGCATAGGAAAAGGGAGGGAAAAATAAAATAAGATGCAATCAGAGAGGGAGACAAACCATAAGAGAATCTTAACCAAAGGAAACAAACTGAGGGTTGCTGGAGGGGAGGTGGGTGGGGGAATGGGATAACTGGGTGATGGGCACTAAGGAGGGCACATGATGTAATGAACACTGGGTGTTATATTGCAACTGATGAATAACTAAACTCTAACCTGAAACTAATGGTACACTATATGTTAATTAATTGAATTTAAATAAAATAAAAAACAAACAAAAAAAACCCCAAATGAACATAGGGGACAAAAAAAAGAGAGACAAACCAAGAAACAGACTCTTAACTATAGAGACACTGAGGGTTACCAGAGGGGAGGTATTTGGGGGGATGGTTTAAATAGGTGATGGGTATTAAGGAGGACATTTTTGATGAGCACTGGGTGTTGTATGGAAGTGATGAATCACTAAATTGTACACCTGAAACTAATATTGCACTGCTGGTTAACTAACTGGAATTCAAATACAAACTTGGAGAAAGAAAAATAAAATAAAAAATAAAAAAAAAATTGGGGCGCCTGGGTGGCTCAGTCGTTAAGCGTCTGCCTTCGGCTCAGGTCCTGATCCCAGGACCATGGGATCGAGCCCCACATCGGGCTCCCTGCTCCGCGGGGAAGCCTGCTTCTCCCTCTCCTACTCCCCCTGCTTGTGTTCCCTCTCTCGCTATGTCTCTCTCTGTCAAATAAATAAATAAAATCTTTAAAAATAAATAAATAAATAAATAAATAAATAAATAAATAAATAAATAAATAAATAAAATAAAATAAATAAAAAATAAAAAAGAATCTACCAAAAAAAACCCCACAAAAAATAAAATAATAAATAAATAATAAACAAGTAAATAAAAGATGATCTACCTATAAACCAATAAGCAATCAAAATCTTGCGTTACTCAAGTAATTTCATGTAAAAAACCCAAAGGAATGTAAAAGGAAATTCTCCCCCCCCCCCACCCCCCAGACGGACTTAACATTATGTATCTGTCTTTCCTGCTTCACTGCGGTCCTTGAAGGCCAAGCTTGGTGTCTTCATTTTTGTGACCCTGGAATCTTGACCCCTGTCTAACATACCAGTGGCTCAAGATATGTGTGAATTGAATTCACGTCAGATGCAGTAACAAGAAAAAAAAAGACATAAAAAAGGACGAAAACCCACAAACAAATTTTATATTCTAATTCTTGCATATGCTAATAAGTGGCCAAATGCTGGAAACTTGAAGTAGCAACAAAACAAAACAGAATATTAAAAAAAAAAAAAAATAAGAACTATCTCATTGGCTTCTTAGGGACTGTCTTTACACACACTCTCATAGGATCATAGCTAAACATTAAAGAGTCTTCTGCTATTTTAAAACTCCAGGTTATGATTGTGCTTAAAAAATATTTTCAGGCTAACTTTAACTTTTCAATGTATAGTCCCATGGCATGTGACATGGTTACTGTTTTAAAAGAATATAAATGTAAGAATGTAGAAATGTTAAGAAATGTTAGAATGGTGGGCGCCTGGGTGGCTCAGTTGGTTGAGCGACTGCCTTCGGCTCAGGTCATGATCCTGGGGTCCTGGGATCGAGTCCCACATCGGGCTCCCGGCTCGGCAGGAGGCCCGCTTCTCCCTCTCCCACTCCCCCTGCTTGTGTTCCTGCTCTTGCTGTCTCTGTCTCTGTCAAATAAATAAATAAAATCTTTAAAAAAAAAATTAAAAAAAAGAAATGTTAGAATGGTGCCACAGGTAGAAATGTAAAGAAAAGATCATCTCTTGTTAAAAGAAGAATGATGGAGGCTAAGCACGTCCATTCCATAAGTGGAAAAATGAGTGACATTTTTGGGATTACTTGGCTTTTTCTTTCTAATTAAAAGCATCACATATCAGAGTAAATTTTCTCAGGGCATGGAGATGCACATTCAGTGATGTATTCGGAAAGTTTATACAGAGAACACTTAGTCACAGACACTTTATTCAAGGATATGCATGGGGCTCTAGGATAAGGCAACCGAATGTCTACCAAGTGTGCTCTTAAGACTAAAATTCCATCTTCTCTAACTGTAGGTATTGCGGCACTAAATACCTCTTACACTTTAATGTTCCTTGGCTTTCTCGTGTCCACTAGGTATTGTGCTATATTAAGAGATAGTCTTTTATCATCTGCCTCCAAAATACTTAGTTAACACTATCTGCAGTGCAGGTGTTTAACATTCTAAGCCATTTCTAGCCAATAGTAGTTAAAAATAATGAATGCCATTTGACAAGCTTAAAAATTATCTTTTTTGAATGATTCCCTGAAGGCATATCTTTGTGTAATATGAAAGCAAAATCTAAAAATATTTTGATTACTTGGCATATTTTCTCCAAAAGTAGATTTATATTAGAGTGAATCCTTATTTTTCTTTAAAAAGGCCTAAGCAATGATTATTTGCATTTTGGCTGATTCCGATATTGTAACTTGTGGAATAAATTTCAGGGCAGATCATAAAGAATAATAGCAATATCTAAATGAAGGATTGCTGATTAATCTTCTTATTTCTTTAACAAGATGGGAAATAAAACACCTTTTCTTCCTAAAAGTAATGTTAAATTGATTATGAATGGTTTATATATAAAGTGTTTCCTCCTGATCTAAGATACATTGCTGATTGCCTTATCTTTCACTCTGTGTGTATTTGATCTCATACTAACAGGTCAGGTAATGTTCAAATTGAATAACTTCCTATTGGTTAGAGATATTGATATTTTCTCTACAGATGCCAATACCAGGTGTGTGTGTGTGTGTGTGTGTGTGTGTTCCTATATGGTCAACTACTGTTCTTTATAATTTCATTTCTTCCTAGGGGAAAAAGAGATAACCCTGATTATAGCTAGTTCTGTAGCATTTTGTGATGCCGTTTGTCAAGTTGACTGCTACAAAGTAAAGTTAAGTCTGCTAGGAAATCTTACCTCTTTTTAATCCAAATTACCTAGCAACTTGGGGGCAGAGTTTTGTTTTGATGCAACAGATTTTTCCTTAAAAATCCATGGTGTTATAGAGAAATGACTCATTGTGACACTACTCCATGAATAGGACATAAGGCAATTTGAGTTTAGACTGTCACAAAATGAAATGACTTTGGAACTTTAATACCTAGGTTTTTTTGGTTAGGTTCCACATCAGACCTGTTTTCTGTTAAATGTTACTCTATACATTATAGAATTATAGTCAGTCTTACAGACACAAACATATATACACACAAACATGACTATGTTAGGAATATTTCTTCAAAACTGTTGTTTAAAGTAGTAACTATGCTATGTGTTTTCAAATTAGAGAACCACTTGGGGCACCTGGGGTGCTCAGCAGGTTAAGCGTCCCACTCTTGGTTTCAGCTCAGGTCATGATCTCATGGGTGGTGGGATCAAGGCCCGCGTCAGGCTATGTACTCAGTGAGGAACCTGCTTGAAGAATCTCTCTCTATCCTCCCCCCCACTGGCACGCTCTCTCCCTAAAACAAATGAATAAATCTTTTTAAAAAATATTTTATTTATTTATTTGAGATAGAGTGAGATAGAGAGAGAGCAGGAGCAGGGTGGGGGGTGCAGAGGGAGAGGGACAAGCAGGCTCTCCACTGAGTAGGGAGCTCTATGCAGGGCTCAATCCCAGGACACTGGGATCATGACCTGAGCTGAAGGAAGACACTTAACTGACTAAGCCACCCAGGTACCCCCAGATAAATGAAACTTTAAAAAAAAATTAGAGAACCACTTAAGGATATCTTCCTGCTAGGGAGAAAAATCAAATCTAAAAATATCTAGAAGATAATTATATTTATTTGTAAGTTTTTCCTTGTTGATTTTGGTATTAATACATGTCGAGGAATGGAGAATAGATATCTGCATGATTAGAAAGATTGGAACCATTAGTAATCAAAACTTTTTATCTTACGTATAGCATTTTATTTTATTTTTTATTTTTTTTTAAAGATTTTATTTATTTGACAGAGAGAGACGCAGCGAGAGAGGGAACACAAGCAGGGGGAGCGGGAGAGGGAGAAGCAGGCTTCCCATGGAGCAGGGAGCCCGACGCGGGGCTCGATCCCAGGACCCTGGGATCATGACCTGAGCCGAAGGCAGACGCTTAACGACTGAGCCACCCAGGCGCCCCTATATATAGCATTTTAAATAGCCTTATGAGCAAACGGTATTCAAAAATATATGCCTAATACCCATGCGGACAGCATTATAATAATTTAAAATTGCTTATTTCTGTTCTGAGTCTTCCAATATTCAGTTAAGTACTGGCAGGTCAAAAGTTGTTTGTAAATGTAATTAGGATTTTTAAGACCTCATCTGTTTATGTATACGAAAGAAGTCAAATCAGCCACAAAACCCAACTTCGAGTGGCTTATTGCTTTTCCTGTTTATAATTCAAATGATCCCTCCACAACTGATTATCTGAAGGGATCTTATGTATGCAGAAGTCCCACAATGCCTTTGTTGATCAACAGGCAAGACCAACATTCTGTCACCCCACAGCGGTCCCCCTCAATTGCTGCTTCTGTTTTGTGCTGCTTCCCAGGTATGAAGGGTATTGCCATTATTATATTAAAGAACATTATTCTGAATAGAATACTGTAGTTCTCTGCTAAGGTTCACAAAATGAAAAATTTGAGCACTGGTCTGAAAAAGTCAGAAAATGGTCCTCCCCATGGTATATTAATGACATGCTTTTCAGGCCATGTGGTTTTGCACATTTCAGTGACACATCTCTTTGGATGTAGGCCACAGCATGTGCAGGGCTAGGTCCAGGTGTATTATATGACAAATCTGCTTTAAAATACTTCAGTAAGTATATATGTATCACGTATTTTTCATCTGTATCTTTTCAGTAGTTGGTTAACAATTGACCTATCTTTAACCGGGAGCTCACATTCCAGAAGGATTTACAAAAGGGCTTCAGCAATCTTTATCTTTAACCAAGAAGAGTTTTACTGATTTGCATTATGAATGTTACAAATTATACTCATAGGTTAAAAATTGACATTTGAAGTGTAGAGATTGACTATAACCACTGTCCTTTGCATGGAAAAGAGCTGGCCAGTGCTCTTTGGAATGCATCTCTTAAACCAGGATTAAATCCTGTTCTGTGTACAGATGCTTATTGGAGAATTCTGCTCCTGACTCTGACTCTAAGTTCAAGTGTATTGTGTCTGAAGAGTATTGATGTACCTGCCTGTAGTGAAACTTTCATTCTAGGCACTCTCAGACCACCTGAAAGGACAGAGAGTTGAGCTTACAAACGAGGTTGTCTGACTGTTTCTGTACCTGCTTACTAATAGATGTTTATATATGCAGCAGCATTCATTCTGTGACCTGATTCCATTGCACTTAGCTGAGAAAGGGGTAAGAATAGGGAAACAGGGAGAGTGCGTACATGGTCCTTATAGATCTCTTACTTTCCAAGGTAACAATATTTTTGACAAGAATTCTCATAATCCTTACTGTTGAAAATGGCTCAGGTCATTTTGCACAAGCATTGCTCAAATCTCTTGAGAGCTGTGTTGCTGGATCTCACTGGCTCTACCAATTCTCCTCTTCTCCTAGGATGAAATCTCTTGAAGGAGGTTGCACAGTACCCTGTAAATTAAAAACAGTTGGCCCAGTCCACAAACACAAACCCCAGTGTATACCCAGTTATATCTGCATCTCCAGTGGAACAAAGCTTTATTTCATTTCTCAGCTCCTCTGTACACATTCAAATCATTCTTTTATTTTTTAAAATTTTATTGTTATGTTAATCACCATACATTGCATCATTAGTTTTTGATGTAGTGTTCCATGATTCGTTGTTTGCGTATAACACCCAGTGCTCCATGCAGAACGTGCCCTCTTTAATACCCATCACCAGGCTAACCCATCCCCCTACCCCCCTCCCCTCTAGAACCCTCAGTTTCTTTCTCAGAGTCCATAGTCTCTCATGGTTCGTCTCCCCCTCCAAAATCCCCCCCTTCATTTTTCCCTTCCTGCTATCTTCTTCTTCTTCTTTTTTTAAACATATAATGTATTATTTGTTTCAGAGGTACAGGTCTGTGATTCATCAGTCTTACACAATTCACAGCACTCACCATAGCACATACCCTCCCCCATGTCTATCACCCAGCCACCCCATCCCTCCCACCCCCCACCACTCCAGCAACCCTCAGTTTTTAAAAGGCTTTTTCCACCAGCATTGCACATTGGTCCAGGATGACCAAACCCCTAACGGCAGGCCCAGCATAAGTATAAGGTATATTACCACCATATCAGAAAAATATGTAAGCACTGTATTATCAGTTATATGTGACTTGCAGTTTAGTATATATTCAGTGTGAGATTGAGCTACACACAATTTGGGAGGATCAGTAGTTCTTAAAGAGGACCTATGTTCAATCAGACTCCTAAGAAATATTTGACATCCTCAGATGTCAAATCAATCAGATTTGACATCTGAGGATCCGAGCAAATTTTAGTTAACAATCGAATTAAAAATAAGGCCTTTTGGGCATCGCTGCTTTTTAAGGAACATTTATTTTAATTATAAATAAACAGAACTTTTTTTCCCCTAAAATTGTATTTCTCTTTATTTGTATATATGCATACTAGAGAATGCCCCTCCCTACTGCTTTTGCCAGGCTCTCTCTTGGGGTGTCAGATAGTAGAGGATGCCAGTTAAATTTGACTTTCAGATGAACAACATATAATCTTATTGTAAGTATGCCCTATGCAATATTTGAGACATATTTATAATAAGATAATTGTTATATATCAGAAATTCAAATTTAACTACATTCTTATTAGTTAAATCTGATAACCCTAGGCTATATACAACCAATAATAATTATATGAGGAATAAAGTAGTATTATGGAGCTGATTTATTTCAGTAGCAAGCTACCATATGTGTATCATATGCATATGATATCTTAAATATATGCATATGTATATATCCTCAATAATAGTTTTGGGCAAGTTAGGCATAAAAATACCCTCATCAATGTTGAAGCAAGTGTCTTTTATATTTATTTCAAATCTGTGTAATTTGAGGACATGTTTCTCTTTCTGAATGATGACTACTGCCTCAGTTTTGAACAAAAATGGCACACAACCCTCTTACCCAATCCCACTTTCCCTGGATCTTTTACTTTAAGAATCCTTTCACTTTAAAAGCCAAAATAAAACCAGAAATAAATCCTTCTCCTGGGCACAACTGTGAACCAAACTCTAAGCTTACTGATTTGGAAGGCTCAGCTTTTCATCAACTAGCACGTCTTGGCTTTCAATTTCTTTTCTCCTTCACTTCTTGTGTACTGTATTTTATGTCCTCTGCTCTTAATCTTGTTAGCTGAATTAATTCACAAGAACTTTATTTTCCATTTTTCTTTTCTGAGTATTATCTGGGAGATTTCTGGGTCTAACTGCAAATTTAGGCTGTTCATAAAATAAAATGCTCTCTATTTTTCTAGTGCCTCTTTTCTCTTTCCTTCGCAAACGTGAGATATTCTATATTCCCATCAATCGTGTTAGGGACTAAAAAAGCCTCAGTGCACTTGTTTTTAATATGTTGCATTCCAAGACCTTTCTCTCAGGAGCTCAGTGTACATTACAAACATTATCTAATTAGTTCTCACTGCATCTGTGTGAGGATTTATATCTAGCTCTTTTAGCTTCCGAATGATAACACAGCTACAAGGTCACATAACAAGTTTTGAAAACTTCTCATATTCTTAAAGGAGCTCATAAAACTTTCCATCATTCCTCCCACTCTTCTTTCCAGACACACTTCTTTTCTATTTGCTTCTCCAGATTTCTCCTTTGTATTATCCTTGTTCACACCACCACATCATTTCTCTTTTAAATCTATACCCATGTGATGTTAAAGACTGAACTTAATTTCTAGATTCAAATGACAGCTCCTCAGTTAACTGTGTTACAATGGGCAAGTCAGTCAAACTCTGAGCCTGGCTTTTTCAAATGTAGAAACTACTTTTTGTAGAGTTATAAGAATTTAGGTAGTGAAGATAAAACATTTGACACATTGCCCAACATTTAGCAGACATTTACTAGCCTTTGTTGTTATTATTAGAATAAATAGATTGAAGCAGAGTAAATAGTTGCTGAATAGAAGGACCTTGTGAAATTTTTTATGGAATTTCAACCTTTGATTCTCCTCAGTTACCTCCTTAATTAAGACAGCATGCTTAATTTATATTTCTGAGACTTTGGAAGTTAAAAATAATGACTTCTAGAAGAATGATCCTATGTGTTAGGGTTTCCAGATTTTACCAACACATTTTTTTAAAGATTTATTTATTTGAGAGAGAGAGAGAGAGAGAGAGCATGAGTGGGAGGGGCAGAAGAAGGAGAGGGAGAGGGAGTGAATCTCAGACTCCCCACTGAGCACAGAGCCTGATGCTGGGCTCCATCCCACAACCCTGAGATCATGACCTGAGCCAAAATCAAGAGTTGGGTGCTTAACCAACTGAGCTACCCAGGCACCCCCAGATTTTATCAACACAGTAAATTACTTTGTGTACAGGAAAGAACACGGCAGAGTCAAGACTTCTTGGCTTAAATTTTCTCTATGATTTTGGGTTCATTATTTTACCTCATTCAATCCTAGTTTTCTGGTCTATAAAATAATAGATAATAATCCATAATTTTCACTTGTAAGGATTAAATGAGATGAAAGTTGAGGATATGCCCAGCATGTTGTGCTGCATAGGAGGTAATAAACTGTTAGTGAAAATATTAAGGGAGAGAATATCTTCAGGAAATTTTAATGGCAAGTTCTTAAAAGCTCTTCATGATCTACAGGTCTACTTATAGATATTCTTGAGGGCACTAATGAGTAAACACAGGATATTTTTGTTATTAAGACTTCTAAATTATATAATTTATGTAATTTTAAAATGATGATTATTTATTATATAATGATAAGTTCACTTCTCTGGAAAATTTTAAGCTTCTAAAGTGGTATGTCTTAATTCCAACATAAAGAATGGCAAAATGAAATATGTACATGCTTTCGTCAAAGTTTCTCCAGTATGTTTAGTCATTTGGAAATGAATCCGTGTACCTTGTGCTAAGTATAATTTCAATAACATTAGTTCCCTGTGCTGACTGCAGGGGGCATCCTTCAGATTTCATTTCTCCTGTTTTTACAACACAGTTAGAATCCTCTAGCCTACATATTTCATATAAAGCCACTGGATATCACTTTCATTTTGACCTGTCACCTTTGAATTTCCATTTCAGTTTTAAAAATTAAAATTGGTTTTTATGACTATTCTAAAGTACGGGTTTAATATCTTGCTCTGAATTTACAATCCATGTTTTCATAATTATATGTGATGGTCAAACCAAAAAAAAAAAAAGCCTTAAACAAAAACAAAAAGTTCAACTTTAATCTGACAAAAATGAAGGAATGGCATATTGTATCTATTTCTACCTAGTAAATTTTCATTTATTAATTCTTCTTCATCTTTTAAAGTGACATATACAAACTAAATATTGAAATAAAAATAAATGGATTTAAATATTAAAGGACAGTGTACTTTTTTAGATGTGCTCCTGGTCATTTCTAAACACTCTAGCCTCTCTAGACTGTTTTTAGTAGCCTTTTTGCCTAAGAAAATTTTCTTAAAGCTATATATTTTATATTTGAATAACACCTGCTATGCATTATATTGATTCAATGAAATGGTTTCACATCATAAGCATGAAAGATAAGAAAAACTTTTATTTGGGGTGCCTGGGTGGCTGAGTTGGTTAAGCGTCTGCCTTTGGCTCAGGTCATGATCCCAGGGTCCTGGGATCGAGTCTGGCATTGGGCTCCCTGCTCGGGCGGGGGGCAGGGGAAGCCTGCTTCTCCCTCTCCCTCTCCCATTCCCCCTGCTTGTGTTCTCTCTCTCACTGTGTCTCTCTGTCAAATAAATAAAATCTTTGAAAAAATTTAAAAAAGAAAAACTTTTATTCAACTTAAATATGCACAATGTTTTTTATCACACCCTCTGATGCTATTGATAAACCTTAAACTCAGCCATAAGAGATGAGAAAATGGGTGAAATTCTGTCTTCAGATATTCATACAAAACCCTGTAGAAATCAGTTACAGTTTTATCAGAGTTCTATGTGATTTTCAGAAAGTAGAAATCGGCTTAAGCCTGTTTAAATCACTCCAATCCTAGTACGGAATGTGATAGGGAAATTTGTACTGTGGAAAGTAAAATAGAGAACTAGTCAAAATAGAAAATCTCCCTATCCTTCACTCTCTTGCATCTTCTTGTTCATTACCTTGTTGAACATATAAATGACTTTCTCCTGCACTTAAATTAACTTCAATTAGTAGTAAGCATCCTAATTATAAATTTCTTCTTCTGGTTTTGAACGCCTCTAAATAAAATATAACCTGCTGTAGGCCATAGGCAAACCATCTGTCAACCAGATGATACAGTAGGAAATGGGAAATATGTAATTCTCGGTGGGCCTCTTCTCACATAGTATATTAGTTAGTTAACTAGTGTCTCTAATTTCTCTAACTTGGCAATTTCCTTACAATCAGCATAGAACTACAACTTAGAGGTATTCAGGAGACAGAGATGCTTCATCAGATCTCCCCTACAGGACTGAGGCATGTGTTCCCTGAGTTGCTGGAAATCCATATAGCTATGTTACATCCCTCTCTGGGCTGAGAGAAGGAGCTGGCTCCATGAAGGATATGACCCCTTCCTGGGGCAGCTCATACCAACAATGATTGCCTGAGAAAGGAAGTACAAAGCCTGATCCCCTTACCTCAAGTTGAGGCAACTCAAGTTCCAGAACTCACCATGAAATGATCTGAGCTATCTATTGAAACACTTCACATTTCAACATCCCCTTTTGCTTAATCTTGCCCTTTCTTACTTTATTTTAGGTATGGATCATAAATGCATTCTCAAATAATTTTCTGCATGCATTTCAATAAACTTCCTCGCTCTTAGTCATTAGGATGCTCCAGACAATAGCTAGGTCACTCTGGATGGTTTTATTCTTTCCTTCTACAAATAATATTGAATATCTATTTACACAACATAACATGTTTTTGCCTGTTGGGGTACAAAGATAAACAAGGCTAGTTTCCTATACTTTAATAGTTTATGTTACAGAAGTCAAGGGGGACAAGTACTTAGAAATAGAAATGAGTGCTATAATTGAAGGTCATATAAAGACTTTTGGGGGGCACCTGGGTGGCTCAGTCATTAAGCGTCTGCCTTCAGCTCAGGTCATGATCCCAGGATCCTGGGATCGAGTCCCACATCGGGCTCCCTGCTCGGCAGGAAGCCTGCTTCTCCCTCTCCCCCTCCCCCTGCTTGTGTTCCTTCTCTCTCTCTCTCTCTCTGTCAAATAAATAAATAAAATCTTTATAAAGGCTTTTGGGGACAAACATAAGTATTACAGTACGAGTGTGACAAAATAATGTGTGGGGTAATAAAAAAGGGACAAATGTGAAAAAAGTATGAGGGAGTGCAATTCACAAGATTTATTTCCAGTAGAGCATGCCTATATGGATTGACAAGGGGAAAAGTAGAGACATAAGCAGGGCCAAATCAGAAAGGTTAGTAAAACAATTATTAAGAAATTTGGACTTTTTTCTTAGGTTATTTATTTTTCTTCATGTTGTTGAGTCTGAAACTTCCATCTGCATAAGAAACAAATATTTGGATTCTTTGGCTTCAAATTATACCTTTGAGAAAAATTTTCTAAGAGATGTGTAGAACTGCAGTTAGATTATTGTGGAAACAAAGATAATAAATGATAGAAAGCTGAGCCATGACAGTAGACAGGGGAATCAAAAACATGGAATCATTTGAAATAATCAATATGATTAAAATTTTAGTGTCTGTTGGATGAGCTGGTAAAGGAGAGAGGAAATAAAAATGAAAAATTTATTTTTAATCATTTCTTCACCATACTCTTATATGTGGTTGTGTTGATTTTCCTACTAGTTTGTATGCACAGCTAGCATAGGGTAAATCACAGCTTCTGACCTACTGTGTGACCCATGTTAGAGACTATTTTATGTGAAAAAAATGTTTTGTGGCAATAGATAAATGGCAGCCTAGGGGTAAATCACACTTCGTTATCTACCGTATGACCCTTTTTAGAGACTACTTTAGGTGAAAGGTGTGCTCTGTGGCATCTGATAAATTTTATTAAACTTTTGTATAGAAAGAGCAAATTACATTTCCCCCCCATATTCTTGGCCTTGAGATTTGACAAAAAGCTTTGAAACATATTTGTAATCTTTTGCCACATATTAAAAAAAAAAAATGTAGGTCTATAGCTGACTGCTGAATTTGAAGTGTATTTCCAAATATTATTATGGAGCACTAGGTTAAGATCACAATTGAATATTATTATTAGCAATGCCATTAATGTAGATTAGACATTCAACTGAATCTGCAGTTTATATAAAGAGTATCCCAATATTCTGCTCTCCTTTTACCTCTCCTTGTGTTTATACTCCTTCCTATTTATCTTTAGATGAAAAGACATCTGCTAGTCAAAAAATATGTCCAAGATCAAGAGTATGGGAAAATGTGAATGAAAAAAAAAAAAACACAAAAAACAAAATTACATTAACTGCTTCACTCAATTTATTTAGTGTATATAAGAATTTAAATGTCCTCCAATTGGGTCATGCTAGCTCTAGTAATCGGATGTGATTTATATAATTTATATTTTCTCTTGTTTCTTGTTTCTGTGCATGCTACAATCATTCTTACATGGATTAAACAAAGAAAAAGCCCAAGCCTTCAGCACTAAAAAAAAAAAAAAAAAAAAAAAAAATTAAAGTTGTACCATGGGAAAGAAGTTTGAACTGGAGGTCTGGCCAATAACTGAACTTTTCAATGAAACTGGTTCCTGTTTTCTTTCTTTTCTTCCATATGTTTGGTTTGCATTAAAATTTGACATTTTAATCATGCTGTGAGTGAACTCCAAATGAAATCTGTACCCAATGTATATAAGTGATAAGAGATGTGAAAAATGTCACATTTTTTTCTTTTCAAATTTCAAAAATTTATTAGGCAGTATTTCCTGAATTTATAACTATTTGAATGCATTTAATTGGAATCATGTGTAATTTAAAATTGTTTCAGTACTTCTGTGTGATATGGTTTTAAATAATATACTTGCTTAGTTTTTATGTTTAATTTTTGTTATTGCAGTACATTCTAGTTGTGAAATAATGTTGCTTATTATATTACCAAAAACTGAATGACACAGAACAGTTTCCATCAGTCAGTGTATGCTCTCATCAGCCAGGAATTTAAGTGTTCATTATTACAACCTGAATAAATGCCTGAGATTTTTTTCTCCCACTGCTTCATAATGTGTAGTTATGTTCTAGCTAAATTTGCCTCATTATTCTTTCCTGTTGCTGGGAACTTTCCTACATCTTCATTCATGCTATTTTTCTGACTGCCATGTTTTTTTTCCACTTCAGTTCCTTCTTTTTAACATGTTTTAGGCTCTGACCCATATTTTAAAATGATTACAGTCCCTTAACCAAAATTTTCCTCTCCCTTCTTCAACCACCATAATTTGATAAATATTTAAATCATATAGCATTATAATGGTAAGGTTGTTTATATGCATACCTGTTTGGAACTTTCTCATTGTCTGTCTCTTCTAATAGTCTGTAAGCTATGCAATGATGGTGACATGTTACTCTTCTTTTAATGACTTTAGCAATTAGCACAGGTGGGGGGTAGGGGACTCCATAAATAAATATTGGAATTGAATTATTCATCCTTGAAAATTTTGTAGCTTTTTATTTTTTTTCCTGTTCTGAGTCTCTTTTACTCCCCTTAAATGTATTCTTTACCCCTTATTTAACTAGTTTTATATAGTGTTATTAGTATAGTTTAATTAGTAATATTAGTATTAACTAATTATTAATAACTAATAATATTAAATATTTGTTTATACATTGTTATTAGTTTTCTGAAATCTGAGAATATATCTTACATATTTTGGATCCACTCAGATATATAGCACATTATTGAGGACAAAATAGATGCTCAGTAAAATACTGTGGCTTAATGGATTAAATTCCTTTGATGATTTTGATTTTATTTAGAAATTAAGGAGCCCATTGATGCAGAATCAAAGTTCCCCTTGGTATTTTTAAGAGAATGCGATATTGTTCAGATTATAGGACATCAAAGACCCTAGAGTAGAATAGTTAAATGTAAAACAAAATAATATATATAAATTATGAAAATAATATAACCAAATTATTATTAATACAATGTATTTATTTTACTAAGGATTAAATACTAAGCCTTATGATATGTTTATTTAAGGTATTTATAGTGAAATGTTGTGTAACAAAGAGTCAAAGTAAGTTTGCATTATCCAAACAACCAATGCAAAATGCTAAATTGCTAACATTCCTCTGATGGATTTTGAGTTAAGCGTGCCAAAATATAACCCATTTGGTAGACTACTGACCAATTTTTTCTTTTTCTTTTTCTTTTCTTTTCTTTCTTCCTTCCTTTTTGTTTTTGTTTTTACTTTGGTAAACTAGAGTGAAAGAGACAATAACATTAATTTAATTTTCTTGTGAGATCCAGAAAGCTAGCAAACTGAATCTGAATAGCTTCTGGAAGCTCCAGGTTCATATCTTTTCTTGCTGTGTGTTGAGCAGTTGATTTCTTTGTTTTTAAGCAAAGTGTTTATGACCTACGGCTTACCGACCTCAAAGTAACAGCCCTTTTATTCTTTTTTAACCTGCAGTGTTCTCACTTCACAGCATTATGACTTCATTCACCAGCAGGCTTGCTTTAAGACTATGAGTCCAACTTCCTGCTCAGAAAATGTGTTAAAGCTTCTGGCTGAGCCTTAAGACATTTTTGCTCTTCCTCTGAGAGAAAAAGCACCGAGCCACTATGCATTTGCATAAATCTGTCAATTATCTAGAATCTGGCACTAAATTCATGTCACTTAAGGAGAAAAATATGCCGAGAGATTGCAGTTCCAGCACAGAAGTTGCTATTTGTTCTTTTTTGTTTGTTTTGCTTGCTTGTTGTTTTCTTGTTGTCTGTTTGCTTTGTTTTTTTAGTTTGGTTTGGTTTTTCATGTATAAAGTTTGCAGTTTGATCCTTTAAAATGGACAGGGGAAAAATAAAAAAAGAATTCATAGAATATTAATGCTAAAGAAAGCTTTTTATGGATAAATTATTATCTCTTGAACATGTGAATAATAGAAAAGTTTAATTTCTGAAATACAAGTATCTATGAACTTTTACAGTGGATGAAAACTGATGAATTGGGACTCTACTCTTTCAAACATTATCAGTAGCTGTTTTATTCTTTGGTGGCAGTTGTCATTTTAAAGTGGCTTAAGGGTGATTTTGATAATTTAAGTAGAAAATGACTATGTAGGAAAGCCTGGGTGTCACAGTTGGTTAAGCCTCTGATTCTTGGTTTAGGCTCATGTTGTGATCTCAGGGTCATGAGATTGAGCCCTGTGTAGGCTCCATGCTCAGCAGGGAATCGCTTGAGTTTCTCTCTCCCTCTCCTCTTCCCCTCCTGCTCGTGTTCTCTCTCTCTCTCAAATAAATAAATGAATCTTAAAAAAAAAAAAAGAAAGAAAGAAAAGAAAATGACTATGTAGGTGGAGGATGGGGTGAAGAAGGTGGGGAAGCTAGAATGGAGGAAAGCAGAGCAGTTATGTTCTCCTATGAGAAATGGTGGATAGGGTGCTATTACTGACACAATTTGTAAAACTGAAGGTGATCACTTCCTAATTTAATCACATGCTTGAGGCACTTAACCTGACAGCTAACAAGTGTCCACAGTGTGGAAGACCTCAACACTTGATTGCTACAGAACATTCCATTTCACACCCAGTTGTGTACCTATATTCCAAATTCAGAGCTCAATACTTTTAAGAAAGTGCAGCTCCTGAGAGTGCTGAAAGATTCAGGCAGACCATGCTGCCCAAATGAAGAGAAAAAGAAATGTTTCTAAGGCATTATATTAAATACAGTTAGCATGTAATGATCAAGATAGGCTTTTCAAAGCTCTTTTTTAAAATATTTATTGATTGATTTTAGAGAGAGAGAGCATGAGCGGGAGGGACAGAGGGAGAGGGAGAAAGAATCCCAAGCAGACTCCATGCTGAGCACAGAGCCAGATGCAGAACTCGATCCCAAGACCCTGAGATCATGACTTGAGACAAAACCAAGAGTGGGATGCTTACCCCATTGACCCACTCAGGCACCCTTTAAAGCTTTTAGATGCAAGTCAAACTTCCCTAAAGAGCAAGCTTGCAGATTATTCAGTATTTTTCTTGGAAAAATATATTCCCAAAGCTGAAATATAAGACATTTTTCTGCAAACTACTTACCTGATTTTATCCAATTCATTTAAGTTGCTAGACTTGTTGATGATTCATCCTTGGGTGTTTGTTCTTAGTAAAGTTTCTAACTTGATGTGAATTTCAAAAGTAAGTATAAAAGTAACTGCTTGATAGTAAAATCCCAAGTTGTTTACTTAAGCATGCTTCATTAAAAATGGTACAAAGTAAATTTTAATTCAAAATTAGGTACCCTTTACCATCCAACACACTGGGGAAGTTAAATCAAATATGTCAATTCCTTTAAACTTCTACTTATATTTTTATAAGCCATTCCAGACTCAAACACAGTTTTTAAAAATTTCCATCATCTACCTTTGGAGTTTATTCATGCTTTTGATCATTTCCATTAAATCCAATAAGTGAGACAGATTATTATCACCACAAAATGATTTAGAAAATTCAAAGTAAATGTTAAAAATATTGAATGGAATTGAGTTTTATATATGAACTATATAAAAGGTTTTTAAAAATAATTGTTGGGGTGCTTGGGTGGTTCAGTTAGTTAAGCCCCTGACTCTTGGTTTTGGCTCAGATCATGATCTCAGGGTTGTGAGATCAAGCCCCATGTCGGGCTCCACACTCAGCATGGAGTCTGCTTAAGTTTCTCTCTCTCCCTCTACCCCTCCTCCTGTGCTCTCTCTCTCTAAAATAGATAAATAAATCTTTTAAAAAAATGAAAAATAAATAAAAATAATTGTTGATTCACATGCAGTTCTAAGAAATAATACAGAGATATCTCATCCACTCTTTACCCAGTTATCCTCAGTAGTAGCTTCTTATAAAACTATAATATGTCACCCCCTATATATTGGCTATGATACAGTCAATATACAGGGAATTTACATTACCATTGAATCCCTCATGTTGCCTGGTTAGAGCTACACCTACTGCCCTATTCCCATATTGTAAACAACTAATCTGTCCTTGGTTTCTATAATTTTGTCATTTCAAAGATGTAACAGGTAGTATATATCTCCATGCCATGGGTGCTTGAAAATAATGCATATTCTGCTGCTTTGGATAGAGATATTATATAAATGTCAATTACATCCTGTGGGCTGGTAGTGTTGTTTAGATCTTCTATATCTATGTTGATTTTCTGTCTAGTTGTTCAGTCAATTGTTAAGAGAGGAATGTTGAAATTTCCAAATGTAGTTGTGGATTATTCTGCTTCTCCTTTCAAATCTATCAGTTTATACTTCACATATTATGCAGCTCTGTTGCATGCTGCATGCATATTTAGGATTGCTATGTTTTCTAAGTGGATTGGCAGTTTTTTTATTACATTGAATCCTTGTCTGTCTCTGGTAATATTCTCTGCACTGAAGTTTACTTTATACACTATATAAAGTGTGTGTATATGTATACGTATACATGCACATGTATACATACATACACATATGTATACACGAGTATGTATAAGTACATATATATATGCATATACAAGTATATATATTGACACTAGTAGAGCTACCTTTGCTTTCTTTGATTAGTATTTGCATGATACAAATCATTTTGTAAATACCATCATTTTACACTCAGTGTAGCTAGGCCATTATATTTGAAATGAGTATCCCATAAATAGACTAGTTGGGTCATGTTTTTAAATCCCTTCTGACAATGTCTTTCTATTCATTGATTTATTTAGACCATTTCCATTTAATGCAGTTATTGGTAAGTTAAGGCTTAGTCTCATATTTTATTTGTTGTTTTCTATTTGGTCTTGTGTTTTTTGTTTCTCTCTTTTCTTTGTCAGTTTCTTCAGGCTGCTTGAATATTTCTTAGTGTTCCATTTTGGTCTATTTATAGTGTTTTGGAGTGTATCACCTTGTATGGATTTTATAGTCGTCACTCTGGGTATTACACTATAGACACAAACTTAATGCACTCATTGGTATTGACATTTTACCAGTTCAAATAAAGTGTTAAAACCTTATCTTAATCTTTTATGTCTCCCTACCCTATCATTTGAATATAAGTTCTTAAGTATTTCTTCCACATGCATTTATTTATTTATTTTTTAAGATTTATTTATTTTAGAGAGAGAGCATGGGTGAGAGGAGCAGAGGGGGGAGGAGAAAGAATCTGAAGCAGACTCTGAGCTGAGCAAGGAGTCTGACGCAGGGCTCACCTCACAACCCCAAGATCATGACCCCAAGATTATGAACCCAGCTGAAACCAAGGGTCAGAGGCCTAACCAACTGCACCACCCAGGCACACCTCTCCCACATCAAACATTGTGGTAATTCTTGTTGTAGCTATTCAATATAATTTTACAAACTCAAGTAGAAAATTAAAATGCATTGTAGTTACCCATATTTTTTTTATCATTCTATTGTTCTTTTCTTCCTCGCTGGCATTCCAAGATACTATTTTTTTAAGTAATCTCTCACCCAACGTGGGGCTCAAACTCACAACCCTGAGATCAAGAGTCACATGCTCTAACAACTGAGCCAGGCAGGCAACCCCAAGATTCTCTTTGGTCATTCCTTTTACATTTGAAGAGCTTCCTTTGGCCATTCTTTTAGGGAAGCCAGCTAACAACAAATTCTTTTGCTTTTTCCTCTTTTGAGAATGTCTTTCTTTCCCCTCCAAAATATGCTACTCCTCTGGCTTTCATGGTTTCTGATGAAAAATCCATTTGAATTATTTTCCGCTTATAGGTAAGATATACTTTCTTTCACACTGCTTTCAGGATTCTTCCCCTTTCTTTTATTTTAACAGTTTTTGCTATAATGTGTCTTCTTGTGGATATATTTGAATTTATTCTGATTGGGATCAGTCAGCTTCTTGAATCTCTAGGTTTATATTTCTGGCTAAATTTAAGAAGTTTTCAGCCATTATTTTTTAAATACTTTTTCAACTTTGCTCTCATTCTACTTTCTTCTGAAACTCTGATAAAAAAAAATATGTTGGATTTTTATTGTAGTCCTTCAGGTCTTTGAGAGTCTGTTTCCTTCCTTCCTCCCTCCCTTCCTTCCTTCCTCCCTCCCTCCCTTCCTTCCATTCTTTCATTCTTTTGTCTTTCTCAGTATACTTTCTCTCTGTTCAGATTAGGAAATTTCTATTTTTCTATTTTCAAGTTCATGGATTCGTTCCCCTTCTGCTGTTGATCTCATCCACTGAGTTTTGATTTCTTTTAATTTGTTACTGTATATTTTAGTTCTGAAATTTCCATTCGATTTCTTTATCTCTAGGTGGAGATAGGGTTCTAGATTCCCCATTAAACCTCTGTTACCACTTGAGGTGGGTAAGGACTTTTCATACTGCTGCATAGGAGTGAGATTTCAGAATGTCCAGTAAATGTCTAATGATCGCACCCTGGCTGTGAATAAGTAGGAGTGCCTAGTTACTGTTCTCCAGACCTGCACTCATACCATGGACAGGGGGTAACTTCATTAACTCTGGGTGGCAGTGACACTTTTGACTCTTTACTAGGTTTCCAGTGACACTACTCCACTGGTGAATGGGATGGTCACTTTTTACTTTTTACTTCCTGGTAAGGTTGGAGATTGAGGCTCCCATGTGGCTTCTACCGGACAAGTTGATGGGGTGCCTCATTTCAATATGGTGAGTGTGGCAATCTATACTCCACACTCAGTCTTTGTGTGAGTGGGAAAGGGAAAGTGGGAAAAATCTTTGCAGGTGTGTGTTGTGTGTGTGTGTGTTGTGTGTGTGTGTGTGTGTGTGTGTGTGTGAGAAAGAGAGAGAGATCTTACTCACATAACCAGCAGTAGTTGTAATGTTTTCTCTTTTGCTAGGCTGTCCATTCCTGGACATTTGGGGAGTTTTGTCTGGGCTTATTCCCATTTCAAGCTTGTTTTCTTCAGTTGCAAATCCAAGGTATGTGAAATAAAATAAAAAACCAGAGAACTCACTCACCCTGTTGTTCCTTGGTTCCCAAGGTTCCTACCCTGTCTGCCTTCTTCTTCCCACTTTTCAAAGTCTACTTATGTTTGTTTTACATACAGTATCCAGGGGTTTTAATTATAGGTAGCTAAAAGGAGAGGGAAATGTACATTTACTTCATCTTCCTGGAAGCAGAAGTCTGATTGAAATATTCCCTTTTTGCTCGTTTCATAACTTTTTGAAAATGTAACAACAGTCATGGCAACTCCCCAGAAAAATACAAAAGACACACAAATACACAAAATATTATATAAAATTCAACAGAGCGAAAACACTTTGCAGTTCATCCATGGACTTCCTTTTCAGATCAAGATTTCCATTTTAAAAATTTTATCCTTATTTATTTATTTATTTTTAAAGATTTTATTTATTTGAGAGAGAGAATGAGAGAGAGAGAGAGAGCACATGAGAGGGGGGAGGGTCAGAGGGAGAAGCAGACTCCCTGCCGAGCAGGGAGCCCGATGTGGGACTCGATCCCGGGACTCCAGGATCATGACCTGAGCTGAAGGCAGTCGCTTAACCAACTGAGCCACCCAGGTGCCCAAAATTTTATCCTTATTTAAAAAATTTTTACTAACAAAAGTAAATATTCTTTAGTGTTAACTATCTACTAGTCATTATATTAATGTCTTACTGCTGTTTCATTGTATCATTAAAATAAAATCTTAAACTACTATCTTCTTTTTTAGAAATAAAGAACTTGAGACTTACAGCTTTTCTAAGAACTGATAGTGATTTAGGATCTCTTAGTATCATATAATAATCGAGTTATACTAACTAACTAGTATATCATCATAGCCATGACATTGTGTAGTTCTGGGGAACCGTTCCCACCCATATCTATTATGGAATAAAGTGTGTATGCTGCCTCCCAGAGGAACATAACACCAAAGGCTTCTTGCACATTTATTAGATGGGACAAAAGTACTCTAGATTCATTCTTGACAAATTTAATTATATAGTAAACAACATTCTTTTGTGTTTAACTCTTTATACCCTTTGTCTAAGGTAGAACAACTCCCAAGATATTTAAATGCAGTATTTTTAAGTTACATAAGAAAAAGTATGGATTATGGTATGTGTTTTCTTTGAAGAGAAGGGGCATTAGAATTAGTACTGGAAGAAATAAAGATATGGTACGGTAACATGAATATTACCTTTGAATACATTATCTCTGCCTATTACCATAAGGGATGCATTTTGCATCTTTCATCTTCTTTTGGTTATCATACTCAGTCTGTGGCATTCTAGTAAAGTAGTTAGAATATTGGAAGAAAAGTATAATAGTCATCTAGGTTCTAGTTATTATAATAATTTGAGATATTTCAAGCTTCTGACACTTAATACATTTTAAATATTTGAGCAATATTAAAACAGTTTGAAATTCCTTCTGTAACAGTGGAGTTGGTAGAACAATTTAATAGAAAGAAGTATTATGCAAAGAGCAGTGTCTTAAGAAACATACCAATCTGAGTTTGAGAAGTAGCTCTATATGCTACTGGTTAAACGAGTTAAGGCAGATTATTAAACAAGCTAACAAATAAAGAAAACCTCTAAATCTCAATTCTCATATTAATTCTTAGTTTTTATGCCACAGATTTCTCCTAAGGATTAAAATTATATAGCATTGCCTGCTACAGTTTATGAAATATATAAACTCAATAAGTCATACCCGGTAGTAGCATAGTAAGAATATAAACTGGAACACTAACTTAAAACTATAAATTAAAACTCTCAGGCTTATGTATTAAAGATAGTTTAGCTTTTATTCTCCATGGGGAAGGGAACATTTTTCTATCCACTTCATCCAAATACAATGAAAAATTATTCAAAAGTCAGTACATAATGTCCAGAAAGCACCCCTATTTTATTGAACTAAAATTTTTAACTGTTTTACAAGAAGGTTAGAGATCCTGGGGATCCTCATTCCAAGAAACATGATCTGTATGAGTGATTCTCTACTCAGCTCTATATTATAATGCAGATTCCTGGGTCTCACCACTGCAGATTTTGAATTAATTGATCTAGTGTACAGTTCAGGCATTGCAATTTTTAAAACATTCTCATATGTTTATAATATGCTGCCCAGGTTGAGAGTCACTAGTCTAGATTCCTGCTTCTCAAACTTCAATATGCATGTATATCACTTGGGGATTTTTCTCAAGATGTACAATCTGATTGAACAGGTCTGAGATGGGGCCTAAGACTGCATTTTTACCTAGCTCCTGGATGTTTGAATACTATGGATTTAGGCGATTTTAGCTATTGATTGTCATTGATTGTCCAAATTTTGTTCCAGAATTTGAAATCTTATGCACATTTTACACAAAGGAAAAAAATGACTAAATTTGAAAACAGGTTGAAACAAATGAACCTAACTCTACTCCATGTTGTTTACACAGTCACATAGAGAAAAGCATTATTTCAAATGATTTTTAACACAGTACTCTCACTGTACATCTTTATGGGATTACTCTAAGGACAATGAAACTGCACAGCAATCCTAAACTTCACTCAGCAGTTATATTGTTAGTGATACTAGAGTCATTCAGAGACTATATTAGCAACATAGTAGAAAGAACAAATAATTATGTGAATGTTGCTAGAAAATTTTTAGTGTAAGCAAAAAAGATACAATAGAAAACCAAAGACATTGTTGAATAACTTTTAACATTGTAATATATTTTTTTAAGATTTATTTATTTATTTGAGAGAGAGAGAGAGTGCCTGTAAGCAGGGGGAGGGGCAGGGAGGGAAGGAGAGAATCTCAAGCAGACTCCCAGCTGAGCGGAGCCCAACAAGTGGCTTGATCTCATGACCTTGAGTTCAAAACCTGAGCCAAAACCAAGAGTCCACTTAACCCACTATGTCACCCAGACACCCCTTAACTTTGTAATACTAAATCTGAATCAGAAATATCAGTGTAAACTCATAACTGACATGTGTGAAAGAACATAAAGATGAACACTCCACAGCAGCAATGACCACTCTTAGTGCCCAGATTTGATGTTTAAATACCATCACCCATTAAAGCTTCTTAAATACTAAATGTATTTAGGCTGATTCTAGGTCTGGAGAGGGGAAAGTGCAAGGTAAGCATCCACTGATGAAAGGACATGATATGGGATTTTATTTTACTATTATTTCATCTTTAAAAAAAATTCCAAAAAAATTAGAAAAAAATTAAAATTTAAGCACAAAAGAAATGCAAATTATGAAGAATAAAGGAATAAATAAATATAAAGAAAAATAAAAGCACTTACCAATCTTATCACTTGACTCCCCAGCAAGCTCTGAACATTACTTGCACATTCTTTCATGAATAGGAATCCAGATCACATTTCCTTCTAACTTACGTCTAGAGAAATCATGGCTTGTTGAAGGTATTGCAGTTTTGTATTTTAAGGATGATGGATTTAAAGTTTACTTCCTCAAACGAGGATGGAAGTGTATGAGATGCTAACCAACAACATTTCAGGTAAATCATGCGTTATTTCTAATACAGATTTGAGAGAATTAATCTTTGCATTTTCCAAGTTTCCTTTGTGTTGCTCTGATATCCCTTTGAGTGTAGTTTCTAGATGTGCCTTTCACCCACACCAGAGTCCTGCCAGTTAATTAGTGGAAAAAAAAAAAATAATGAGTACAATTAGCACATTGGCTCTGAGTAATGGCCCCAAGAAAGACAGACCTGTGTTTGAATCCTCAGTCCCTTTCTTTCAAGTTATATGGCTACAGGAAAATTACTTAAACTCTCCAACTTCCCATTCCCAAATCCATAAAACTGAGGAAAAAAGTTATTGATAATTAGACAAAATGATCCATGTATTGCTCTTAATACTTGGCTTATAATAATACTCAGTAAATATTAAAGAAACTAAAGATAGGGTATGACATATAACCTGTTTCCAAACTAAATTGATGATTTGCTGAATGATTGTTAACATTTAACTCTTTGCAAATAATGATACGGCTAGCCACCCTGTTAATTAATTTTCATGTACATTTTATACAACCTATGTAAATATGTGTATACATTAAATTTTATGTACAATGTAAGTATATGGCTTTATATATGTGTGTATTTTCATTGGAAGATATATCAGAACAGGGCATAGCTCTAAATTATAAATTCTATTGAAAATTTTTTGACCTAGGTGAACATAGATGCTTACTTATAGTTCAAGCTAAAATTAATACAACTATGTTCCATTAAATAGAAACTTAGAACCTTGAATCCTCATTCATTTTGTAACTGAATAGTTTAAAAACAATTCTGAGATGAGTCTTGATCTTTTTGTTGATTTCTTTCAGTTTCTTCTCCTAACATCCCACCTCTGTTACTATAGTCTGTTGTGGATCTGTATTCACCAGCCAATAGAATATTCCAAATTAAGGCATTTGACATAATTCATCTTTAGTTTAAAAAAAAATAATTGTGGTAATATGTATATAACATAAAATTTACCAACCTAGCCATTTTTAAGTTACAGTTCAGTAGTATTAAGTACATTCGCATTGTACAACCATCACCACACCACCATCCATCCCCAAAGCTCTTCTCACAAAACTGAAACTCTCTAACCATTATACAATGACTCCCCATTCACTCCTTCCCTCAGTCCCATACAAAAACCATTCTACTTTCTGTCTTTATGAATTTGATTATACCAGGTACCTCATATAATTGGATTTATCCAGTCTTTGTCTTTTTGTGACTGACTTATTTCAATCAGTATAATATTCTCAAAGTTCATCTATGTTGCACCATTTGTCAGAATGTCCTTTTAAAATTTTTTTTATTTAAATTCAATTTAGTTAGCATATACTGTATTATTAGTTTCAGAGATAGAATTTAGTGATTCCTCAGTTGCATATAATACCCAGTTCTCACTACATCAAGTGCCCTCCTTAATACCCATCACCCAATTACTCCATCCCCCCTCACCTCCCTTCCAGCAACCCTCAGTTTGTTTCCTTAAGAGTCTCTTTTGGTTTGCCTCCCTCTCTGTTTTTGTCTTATTTTATTTTTCCTTCCCTTCCCCTATGTTCATCTGTTTGTTTCTTAAATTCCATATATAAGTATAGTCATATGGTATTTGTCTTTCTCTGACTGACTTATTTCACTTAGTATAATACCCTCTAGTTCCATTCACATCATTGCAAATGGCAAAAGTTCTTTCTTTTTGATGGCTGAGTAATATTCCTGTGTGTGCATATGTGTGTGTGTGTGTGTGTGTGTGTTTATAGAAGAGGTGAATCACCTCTTCTTTATCCATTCATCTGTCATTGGACATCTGAGCTTTTTCCATATTTTGGCTATTGTGGACATTGCTGCTATAAACAGAATCCCATTTATGTAAGGATGTCCAGAATGCCCTTTCTTTTTAAGGCTGAATAGTATCCCATCATATGCATAGATCACATTTTGTTTATCCATTCATCTGTCAATGAAAGCTTGGGTTTCTTCCACATTTTGGCTATTGTGGGTAATGCTATTATAAACATTGGCATTCAAATATCTTTTTGAGACCCTGTTTTCAGTTCATTTGGGTATATGCTGAGAAGAGGAATTGCTGGATCATATGGTAATTCTCTTTGAAATTTTTTCAAAGAACTGTCATACTGCTTTCCATAGCAGTTGCACCATTGTACCTTCTGAACAACAGTCCACAAGGGTTCCAATTTGCCCACATACTCACCAACAGTTTTTTTTTTTCTTTTTAAATAATAGTAATTTTAAAGATTTTATTTGTTTGAGAGAATGAGATAGAGACAGAGCGTGAGAGGGGGGAGCGTCAGAGGGAGAAGCAGACCCCCCGCTGAGCAGGGAGCCCGATGCGGGACTCCATCCCGGGACTCCAGGATCATGACCTGAGCTGAAGGCAGTCGCTTAACCAACTGAGCCACCCAGGCGCCCTAAATAATAGTAATTTTAATTGATGCGATATTTCATACTGTTTTTCATGTTCATTTCCTTAATGACTGGTGATGTTGAACATTTTCTCCATGTGCTATTGGCCAATTGTACATCTTCTTTGGATAAATATATACTTAAATATTTTGCCCATTTAAGAATTGAGTTAGGGGCGCCTGGGTGGCTCAGTTGGTTAAGTGACTGCCTTCGGCTCGGGTCATGATCCTGGAGTCCCTGGATTGAGTCCCGCATTGGGCTCCCTGCTCAGCGGGGAGTCTGCTTCTCCCTCTGACCCTCCTCCCTATCATGCTCTCTGTCTCTCATTCTCTCTCTCTCAAATAAATAAATAAAATCTTAAAAAAAAATTAAAAAAAAAAAGAATTGAGTTGTTTTTATATTTTAAGTTCTAGAACTTCTTTATATATTCTGGATATTTACCACTTAATAGATGTATGATTTGCCAGTATTTTCTCTCATTTTATGGGTTACCATTTCTTCTATTGATTTTTGTCCTTTGATGCACAAAAGTTTTTAATTTTTATGTAGTCCAACTTATTTATATTTTTCCTTTTCTTGGCTCTGCTTTTGGTGTCACCTCTAAGAATTCACTGCCAAAGGCAACATCATGAAGCTTTTCTCATATGTTTCTTCTAAGAGTTTTTATAGTTTAAACTCTTACATTTAATTTTTTAATCCATTTTAAGTTAAATCTTATATATGGTGTAAGGTAAGGGTCCAAGTTCATTCTTTTTTATGTGTATATACAACTTATACAACACCATCTGCTTAAAGACTGCTCTTTCCTCATTGAATAGTGTTTGCACCCTTGTTAAAAATAATTTGACCGCAAATGTGAGAGTTTAATCTCTGGACTTTGTATTTTATTCCATTGGTCTGTATGTCTGTCTTTATGCCAGTACACACTGTTTTGATTACTGTAGTTTTGTAACAAGTTTTGAAATCAGAAAACGTGAAACTTTCAACTTTTTTTTAAAGATTATTTTGGCTACTGAGGAACTTTTGAAATTGTATATGAATTTTAGTATGACTTTTTCTATTTCTGCAAAAATACCGTTGGAATTTTGATAGGGATTGCAATGAGTTTGCATGTTATTGCCAAGAAGTAATTCTTGAGCTCACTATTACTCCGTAGTCACTAATATCCTCCCTGAGAGAAATAAAATACAAATATTCAGCAACAATTTCTCAAATAATTTGTCAATGATCCAGTCGTTTCTATATTCTAATAAATATTTCTTGGTTCAGATTAGCAGAGAGCAAATTTCTAGACTGCTTTATATTACCTTCTCTCTTTTCATTGCTCATTTCCCCAACCCCAAACCACATCCTGCATCATCACTTTCATACAGAGGTGTTTTTACTCAAATATCAATTGATACAAGGTTAGTTTATGTAACATTAGCTAAAGAGCCATTCTCTAAAGTAACTGGTTCTATTTTTTACCTAAACCAAAGAAATATCAACTAAATCTCTCAACACTGTTTTCTTTTTTTATGTTTTTATTTAAATTCTAGTTAGTTAACATACAGTGTAATATTAGTTTCAAGTGTATAATATAGTGATTTAGCACTTCCATACAACCACTTTTTTGAGTTAAATAAATCTTTATATACAACTGTATTCTTTTTATGAACTTTTGTATTTGAGTGTATTATTCGTTTAACTTCTAAAACACTACTATAGTTGTATTATATACAAATGCATTCTTTGGAGTAATTTGGCATATAGGACATTCATCAAAGTTTATTCTAATAGATTAACTTTAATACTGAACACCAATGGCACATAAAAAAAGTGCAAAGCTACTCTCTTGAATTTTACAAGATTTTTGTGTCCTTTAGTCTTTGAGTTACTTGTTCTTTGTTGCCAGATTGTCCTGTATCTTAAAAAAAATTATCTATGTATTTTGTCTGCATTTTTAGTTGTTTCAAGTGGGAAGGTAAATCCAATCTTTGTTACTCTCTCTTGCATGGCTCCTTTGCTCCTTTTACACTTGTTTAGTTTCTATTATCTATATTTAATACATTTCATTTTTTATTGCCTTTTTTTTTATACAACTCTTTAGGTCTAAGAATCATAGTAAGGGCAGGTAAATACTATTTATTTTCATAATATCAGAGTATAGTGCACTGAGTTAATTTGATTAAATAGGAGGCAGTAAACCTACAGCAATAATTTGGCAATTATATACAAGACAACAGAGGGAGTAGAGTATGTTATTATTTTAAAATCAATAAATGTATTCAGAACTCAAAACTAAGGAATTCATTTTTTAATGAATATGGGAAAAGAGTCATACATCACATAGTATAATATACTTTTTAAAAAAGTTTAAATTAGTTTAATTATATAAAAATGTAGATATGTTACTCAGAAGAAAGTCACTTACTGAGAATATGTAAAATGTGTTTGGGTCACTGTGATCCCAAATATTCCTGAAGGACAGTTTACTAACTTGTGTAATCCACTTTAAGAAATTCATGGAAGTTGACTTCTCAGGGTCAAGATACAGTACTACTGGTGTTAACATGAAGAAATGTCTTTTTCTTTTCCATACTGGATTTTGGTTATGATTTGCAAAAATTAGGGTACTTTAAGAATTGTATGGGGTCATCTCTAAGACATTCTTATTCATTTCCTGTTTTTATTTTTCCAGAAAGAGCTAGAAAAAATAATGATGCATAGAAACATAACTTATAGATACACACACAACAGATATTTTACCAAATATCCCTAGCGTGACAAGAGACATCTCTGCTAATTTCCAATAATAATATGCCATCATAATCTTACATTTTCAAACACTTAAATATTATACAAGTTAAAGAAGCCTGCTTCCACTTTTTTTAAAAAGTGAATTATCTGTTTGTTCTGAAGGTCTTGTTAATGATATAGCACTTCAGCTTCTAACCAGTGGATTGTTCTGTGTACTAGTTGAAAGCCCTTTGAACTGACAATCCTTTGTGCACTCAAATTCTCAATACTGAAACCAGTGGTAATACCCATGCTTAACTACACGGAGAACAAAGAGCAGATTATAACAAGATTTCCTTTGTATAATAATAGAAAAGTAGAGGAAAAAATAGTGTATTGATAAGAGATTTAGGGCATGTTTTATACTTTCATCTGTCACAAAGCAAATTTTAAGGAGTGTTATGATATATTTGTGCAAACAAAATGGTTTTGTAATTATATACAGCTTGTCTTATTTTTAGATAACAATAAGTATAGAAAATAGTTTCTTTTTTTTTTTTTAAAGATTTATTTATTTATTTGAGAGAGCGAGAATGAGAGAGAGAGTACATGGGGGGGGCGGTTAGAGGGAGAAGCAGACTCCCTGCCGAGCAGGGAGCCCGATGTGGGACTCGATCCAGGGACTCCAGGATCATGACCTGAGCTGAAGGCAGTTGCTTAACCAACTGAGCCACCCAGGCGCCCCCAGAAAATAGTTTTGTAATTGTAGTAGAAGAGGGACTGATGAGTTAAATATCTTATATAAGTAATAAAAAATGGTATATATTTGCAAACCTTGAATTTCTAGATGGCTGTGTGTCGATCAGCTATATGTGTGTGTGTGTGTGTATACACATACACATATATATAGTTTATTTTCTAAAGACATGATATCAAATTTATGTTTCCAAGTTATATTATTGCTGCATGTTGCACAACAATTTAAATTGTCATGAACAACAACCAGTTTTTGGTAACTGAAATAGATCTTACTACACATTATATTTTTTATACAATATAAATAAAATATATTTACATTCACACAGGGTGTTAATATATGTTTAATCATTTTGTTATACTATGCTCTTAAATCACAAAATGATGGGTCATCACTGTGCTGTGTATGTTGCCATATATATTTAAAACTGTACCAATGCTAAATCTAGCACATAAGAGAGAAATTCAACTCCTAGGTAGTATCAGAACTAGGAAATACGTGTTCCTGAACAGTGACCATCTGTCAAATGGAAACTATACTAAAGTAGTTTGTTGTACTCACATGATAGGATCTCATTTACTGAAATTGAACTGGGAACACTGCATGCATTTCATATAAGGAAGGGTTTCAATTTGACCATGGAGAGACATATAAAAGAAAAAAAAAAAACTCTTCTTGCAGATACATTGCTTGTATCGTCCTCATTACCCTACCAAGATGTTTAATGAAAAATTTTTTAAGAAATAGAGAGATACAGGGAATCATAAAAATGAGTCTTCATGCATGCAAACATGTTTATTTAATTTATTTATAGGTCCTATTGAAATATTTTATATGTGATAAGCTGGAAGAAGCACCTAATAGGCTCACTATCACACACACACAGTAAATTCAAGAATGTAAGAAATTCTTTGAAACCAATAGGACCATATCTAGTTTCCTCTCATTCTAATGGTACAATTTATAGGCTGATTTTTACCACTTCAGTTTTATCTTTAGACTCTATCAGCTAAATGATTTAGATGAATTCTGTGCCTTCTGTATGCCAAATCTATTTTGGTCCCTCTGCTATTTAACATTGGCATCCTGCAGAGAAAGTATTTGAAGTCTTGATGCTTTTTCCATTTGTATACATAAAACATAACTTGTTTTGTTTCTTCTTTACCCAAATATAGAGATGGTTAAATAATTTCTTTTCTAAAATAAAGTTACAGAAATGAAGTTATCAAAATTTGTTATAAGCCAGGCCAACCAGAAGCAAATTGAAAATAAACTATATAGCACCTATCTTATACAGTAGTTTTCATGCATGGTATGTCTGTTTAATATAACAACCCCAATGTTTTGCCTTATATATTAGTTCTTATTTAGAATTCATGACTGTTGTTTTATTGCCAGAGGTTACACTGTCAAAGGATGAAATATTATTTGATTGCATTCCTTTGGCACTATGTTTTGATGCCTATACATACAAATCCTATACCTTATTTGGTACTTCTGGTTGGATCACTGACATTTCCTTCAATTCTACCTTCATGAGACTTTGGGGTGTCTCCAGCTCATTCAGAATATTAATTTTACTACCTTTCTTAATCCTCATCCTAAAACATAGTTCCTCCCTCAGGTAAAATTTAAAATTCCTTATTACACATTCCATCAACACATCTGCCTGGTGTCCAGTATCATGTCTGGTACAATGTAGGTGGCTAATGAATGTGGTGTTGAATTTAAAAAGTTACAAATTATGGGCACTTGGGCGGCTCAGTCAGTTGGTTAAGTGTCTGACTCTTGATTTTGACTCAAGTCATGATCTCGGGGTCATGGGATTGAGCCCTGCATGGGGTTCTGTGCTCAGCGGGGCATCTGCTTGGGATTCTCTCTCTCCATTGCTCCTCCCCTCTGTTCTGTCTCTCTCTCTAAAATATATAAATAAATCTTTAAAATATAAAAATTAAATAAATAAAAAGTCACAAATGAGTGTTAACTCATTAGGTAAAACTGATTTTTTTACTTGTCTTTCATAAACTGATGTAGAAATATTTCTTGGCCTACTGATGATATCTCAGTTCCACTTGCCTCTTGCTTTAGCTTGAATGGAGTACTGACTGCTCTCACCTGCACCCCTGACTCCCTCATACAACTCTCACCTGCAGGCTGGGAGCTGCACTGCTAAAAGTTAGCCACAAGGCTCTGTATCCTTAACCACAGAAGGGCATCACACACATGTGTAGCCCAAACATGCACAGCCCTGAAAGAGCAGGAAAATTAAGACCCTAACAGCTGAACTTTGTCCAATGTGCTTTTAGAAGCTAGTGGATAAATTCTTCCCTGTTTCAAGCCCTTACAGAGGAATTTATGTGGTTCCTTAGGAGCATAGTCCCATGGATCAGATGATCAGTCACCTTATTGGCAGAGGACTGCTTGTTAATGTGTCTTTTCATGAACTGTCTCTTCTTTCTTGCTTTGTTGTTCTTATCCTTCAATCATGAGACTGCATTATCTAACCTCCATGTCTATGGCTCTGCTTTTTGCGGAACACAGGCCAAGTGAGCCCATCTCAAACCAACCCATGATTTTTTGTGTGTGTTCCTTACCTTTTTGGGTTTCACCATTACTATAGAGACTCATCTAGATATCAGATATATCCCTTATAATATCAAAATGGTAGTTAATTAATTCATTCATTGAATGAAACTCTTATATGCCCTTCACTTTACTAAGTCATAGAATGCCTAAGATGAAAACACATGTCTCAGTCTTAAAGTTTACAGATGAGGGAGATGGAAAAATATATAGATAAAACAAATACAGTGCCTTTCAGAACAACATAAACTGAGAAGAATGACTGAGATATTCAAAATCCCACAACTATCAAAAAGAAAAGCAAAGATTGGGGCACCTGGCTGTTTCAGTCAGTTGAGCATGGGACTCTTGATCTCAGCTCCAGTCTTGATCTTGGAGTTATAGGTTTGGGCCCCACATTGGGAACCATGCTGGGTGTGGAGCCTACTTAAAAAAAAAAAAAAAAAAAAAAAAGAAAGGAAGGAAGGAAGGAAAACAAAGATTAAATTCAAATAAAAGAACATGTACGTTAATTTTTTTTATCAGATTAATGTTCCTGGTTTTTCTTACCTTTGTACTCAGTGTCTATTTGTGTAAGGGTTTCCGGCCACAGGACAGTAGGAGAAAAACCTGAGCATTTGTGGCTGATTCTGTATTTGAACTATCTGCTGTCAGATAGAATATTTATGTCATAAGCATAGAACGGCAAAATGATTTTCTGGGTAGCAGAGGCCATGGTTTCCACTGAGGCCTGTGATGGTTGTGTACATGGAATTAATTAGCCAGTTCTTCATTCCTCCCTTCAGCTACACCCTCTGCCATGTGACTTTGCAGTTCTTTTCACCAATGAGGTAAAGTGCATTTCCTAGCCTTTGGATTCTGAATTCAGCCAAGTGCTGTGCTTTGACAAAAGGGATGTTGGCAGATGTGATCTATGGATAGTCTTTAAAAAGCATTTATTTCTACTCTCATTCTTTTTTTGTCCTCTGTCACCATTATGAACACAGTAATGAGTTAGTATACTCTAGGATGAGAAACAGGTGGCCCGGTAGCCTCCACTATCCCAGTTGACAATCTACTAAAATCCAGAAATGTGAGTCCAGTTAAAACCAGAAGAGTCACCCAGCCTAAATGCTGGCCCAAGTCTCATGAGATTAAAAAAAAAAAAAAAAAAAAAAAAAGTGCTCATTGGTTTACAAAATTAATTATTGGGGTGATTTGTTTTGCACCATTATTGTGGCAGCACTTACCTGATGCAGAAATTGGTTTCAGTAGTGGAGTGATGGCATAACAGACTCCTAAAATATGTGGCATTGATTTTGGGACTGAATGGCAGCACAGAATAGTTGTTAGTAGAGACTGGAAAAATGACAAGGAAACTTCTAAAGTGGTCTGAAAAATGGCTAACTGCGTTATATCTTTGTAATCATTTAGTAAAAATACTACTTCAGGTAACTTAACTTTTTTTCTTTAATATTCCTAAAGAACTTTTGGATTTGGGGAGAGCTGTATAAGCAAAATATTTAACATAAATATTTATTTATCTTAGCTATTTATGAATAAGTATAAGAAATAAAAAATAACTGGACATTTTATTTTTTTTTATTTTTTTACTTTATTTTATTTATTTTATTTTTTGCTTTTTTTTAGTAACATATAATGTATTATTTGTATCAGGGGTACAGGTCTGTGATTCATCAGTCTTACACAATTCACAGCGCTCATAATAACACATATCCTCCCCAGTGTCCCTCACCCAGCCACACCATCCCTCCCACCCCCCACCACTCCAGCAACCCTGTTTGTTTCCTGAGATTAAGAGTCTCCTATGGTTTGTCTCCCTCTCTGGTTTCGCCTTGTTTCATTCCCCACCCCTTTCCCCTATGATACTGTCTTGTTTCTCAAATTCTTCATAGCAGTGAGATCATATGATAATTGTCTTTCTCTGATTGACTTCTCTTAGCATAATACCCTCCAGTTCCATCCACGTCGTTGCAAATGGCAAGATCTCATTCCTTTTGATAGCTGCATAATATTCCATTGTATATATATACCCCATCTTCTTTATCTATTCATCTGTCGATGGACATCTTGGCTCTTTCCACAGTTTGGCTATTGTGGACATTGCTATTATAAACATCGGGGTGCGCGTACCCCTTCGGATCCCTACATTTGTATCTTTGGGGTAAATACCCATTAGTGCAATTGCTGGGTCATGGGGTAGCTCTATTTTCAACTTTTTGAGGAACCTCCATACTGTTTTCCAGAGTGGCTGCACCAGCTTACATTCCCACCAACAGTGTAGGAGGGTTCCCCTTTCTCCGCATCCCCGCCAACATCTGTCGTTTCCTGACTTGTTAATTTTAGCCATTCCAACTGGTGTGAGGTGATATCTCATTGAGGTTTTGATTTGTATTTCCCTGATGCCAAGCGATGTTGAGCACTTTTTCATGTGTCTGTTGGCCATTTGGATGTCTTCTTTGGAAAAATGTCTGTTCATGTCTTCTGTCCATTTCTTGATTGCCTCATTTGTTCTTTGGGTGTTGAGTTTCATAAACTCTTTATAGATTTTGGATACTAGCCTTTTATCTGATATGTCATTTGCAAATATCTTCTCCCATTCTGTCGGTTGTCTTTTGGTTTTGTTGACTGTTTCCTTTGCTGTGCAAAAGCTTTTTATCTTGATGAAGTCCCAATAGTTCATTTTTGCCCTTGCTTCCCTTGCCTTTGGCGATGTTTCTAGGAAGAAGTTGCTGCAGCTGAGGTCAAAGAGGTTGCTGCCTGTGTTCTTCTATAGGATTTTGATGGACTCCTGTCTCACATTTAGGTCTTTCAATCATTTTGAGTCTATTTTTGTGTGTGGTGTAAGGAAATGGTCCAGTTTCATTCTTCTGCATGTGGCTGTCCAATTTTCCCAACACCATTTGTTGAAGAGACTGTCTTTGTTCCATTGGACATTCTTTCCTGCTTTGTCAAAGATGAGTTGACCATAGAGTTGAGGGTCCATTTCTGGGCTCTCTGTTCTGTTCCATTGATGTATGTCTGTTTTTGTGCCAGTACCATACTGTCTTGATGATGACAGCTTTGTAATAGAGCTTGAAGTCCGGAATTGTGATGCCACCAAGTTTGCTTTTCTTTTTCAACATCCCTCTGGCTATTCGGGTTTCTTTTCTGGTTCCATACAAATTTTAGGATTATTTGTTCCATTTCTTTGAAAAAAGTGGATGGTATTTTGATGGGGATTGCATTGAGGTGTAGATTGCTTTAGGTAGCATTGACATCTTCACAATATTTGTTCTTCCAATCCATGAGCATGGAACGTTTTTCCATTTCTTTGTGTCTTCCTCAATTTCTTTCATGAGTATTTTACAGTTTTCTGAGTACAGATCCTTTGCCTCTTTGGTTAGGTTTATTCCTAGGTATCTTATGGTTTTGGCTGCAATTGTAAATGGGATCAACTCCTTAATTTCTCTTTCTTCTGTCTTGTTGTTGGTGTATAGGAATGCCACTGATTTCTGTGTACTGATTTAATATCCTGCCACTTTACTGAATTCCTGTATGAGTTTTAGCAGTTTTGGGGTGGAGTCTTTTGGGTTTTCCACATAAAGTGTCATATCATCTGCAAAGAGTGAGAGTTTGACTTCTTCTTTGCTGATTTGGATGCCTTATTTCCTTTGTTGTTTAATTGCTGAGGCTAGGACTTTTAATACTATGTTGAATAGCAGTGGGGATAGTGGACATCCCTGCCGTGTTCCTGACCTTAGTGGAAAGGCTCTCAGTTTTTCCTCATTGAGAATGATATTCACTGTGGGTTTTTTGTAGATTGCTTTTGTGATATTGAGGCATGTACCCTCTATCCCTACACTGTGAAGAGTTTTAATCAAGAAAGGATGCTGTGCTTTGTCAAATGCTTTTTCTGCATCTATTGAGAGGATCACATGGCTCTTGTTCTTTTTTTTATTAATGTATTGTGTCACATTGATTGATGTGTGGATGTTGAACCAAACTGGCAGCCCAGAAATAAAGCCCACTTGGTTGTGGTGAATATCCTTTTAATGTACTGTTGGATCCTATTGGCTAGTATTTTGGTGAGAATTTTTGCATCCGTGTTCATCAGGGATATTGGTCTGTAATTCTCCTTTTTGATGGGGTGTTTGTCTGGTTTGGGGATCAAGGTAATGCTGGCCTCATAAAAAGGATTTAGAAGTTTTCCTTCCATTTCTATTTTTTGGAACAGTTTCAGAAGAATAGGTATTAATTCCTCTTTAAATGTTTGGTAGAATTCCCTTGGGAAGCCATCTGGCATTGGGCTCTTGTTTTTTGGGAGATTTTTGATTACTGCTTCAATTTCCTTGCAGAAATTATATATATATAATAAGGTTAAATACAATGATGGGATAGATTATGACTGTAAAAATGAAAATTTAAATGATTTTTAAAAAGGAATTGTTAAGATGTTGGTCTTGGCTGGATATAATCTGCTTGGGTTTGCTCTCAGCAGATTTTGTTCCCTGAAAGCTTTTCCTGTGCTTTGGAGGATGAGACTGAAAATGACGGCCTCCCCATCTCTGGCCCCGGAGGAGATGAGAACTTGGGGCCCCACTCCTCAGTGAGCCTTCAGATAAAAGCAGTCAATCACTCCTGTCTCCCTGGTCTCCAGCCGTACTCTGTGCTCACCCGGCCGTGACCGAGCATTTCTATCTCTGGCTCACGACCCCGTTTGGAATCTCCAAACCTAGCAGATTCCTGTGGCAGGCTCTTGTGCCACTCCTCCCGGGGGAGGAAGGGAAGTCTCCCCGATCCACCACTTGTTGGGTCCCTGCTCGAAGAGTAATGGCTCAACTGTGTTGTGGATCACGGTTTATGGCAACCCCGAGCTGCGAGCCCGCTCCTCAGCTCTGTCTTTGCAGCCAGCTTCCCTGCTCCGATACCTGGGAACTCTGCTGCACTCAGGCACCCCCAGTCTTTTTGTGACCCTGAGGGTCCTGAGACCACACTGTCCCAGCGAGGGTCCTGTCCCCCCACTTAGCCACTGGTAGGATGTCCCTCAGTGGGCGGACTTCTAAAAGTTCCAACTTTGTGCTCCCGCTGCTCTATCACTTGCCGTAGCTGGCTAATGGAGGCTCCCTCTCCCTCGGTCTATCTTCCCAAATATCACCTCGGATTTACTTCTCCGCATGTCGTACCTTCCAGAAAGTGTTTACTTTTCTGTTCATAGAATTGCTGGTATTCTTTTCTTTGATCTCCTATTGAGTTTGTAGGTGTTGAGAATGGTTTGATAACTATCTAACTGAATTCCTGAGACCAGATGAAATTTAGGTCTCCTACTCTTCTGCCATCTTGCCTCCCCACTCTCAACTGGACATTTTAGAATTAAAAGTATGATAATACAAAGATATCAGGACTTGCTAGGTTGGAAAATAAAGCTATTTCTCCTATCTAATGAGGCAAAGATTCTAAAAGTAACACATATTATCAGGATGAAGATCAAATCAATAGTGTGCTTATGAGATCTTTAGCTCTCTCAAAGAATTAAGGTGTTACCCAGTAGAGAGTTTTAGCTCAACAAATGTGCTTTTAGGGAACTCCAACTCATTAGCCTTAAGAAGTCTGATTAATGGGGCAGCCTCCTGGTGAGAGGCATTTATCAAAAACTATTATTTGTATGACTTTAGGAACATGGGTAAAATATAATCAGATACATAGAAAGCCCATAAATATTTTAGGGGAGTTGTATTTATAAAATCAGTGCCAGCAGAGGACTGAATTTGTTCAAAGTGTAAAATTACCACTGAGCCCTCAGCTTTCTATGGGAAACTAGAATTGGAAAGTTACATTAGATAATTTACTTGTTCCCTGGATGCTCCACTTACATATACTGGAATAAGGAGAAACTTATCCAGTTTTGTTTCTTCAAACTCTGGGTATGTAGCCTCTCCTTGGACTCAGTGATTGAGTAAACTGTACCTTGTAATCAGTGACTATTTGTGTAAGATTTGTTGGTAATCTCAATAAAGCACAAAACAGTTAAGGCTAGTATTCCCATAATCAAGGAACAGATAAGTGCAATGACTTATATCAGAATTAGCACTTTTTTCAGTTAAGAGTCAGAAAGTAGATATTTTAGGCTTTGGGAGGCATAAGGTCTCTATCACCACTACTCAGCTCTGCCATTGAAGCTAAACTTGTTATGGACAATAAGTAAATGAATGAACATGCTATGTTCCCATAACTTTATTTATTGGCTTATGAACTACTGCAATATTTACCGAATACAAATTTATCCCAAAATACAGAAATTGAGAATAAGACAGATTTGCTACATAATATTCTGTTGCTTTTGCAGTGAAGTGTTCATATAATTTGAATCAAGGTATGTATATGGAACTCTGAGAACCCTTACATTTGAATATTTGTAGCATTCCTCTGTAAATCTTTAAGCTGATGTAGATTGATATTTATAACTCATTACTCATGTTATAAGACCTGTGAGGATTTCGCCTAGCGTGGTTATTGAATACTAAGAAATTATAGTGTACCTAAATGCACTTTTATAAATATTTTTACATTTTACTTTGGAGATTTCTATCTCCCTAAAAGGAATGTGTCCCCAAATGTGTGTGTGTGTGTGTGTGTATGCGTGTATATGTGTGTATATATATACACATATACATATATATATATATATATATATATATATATATATATATATATACCACAAGGGTAAATTATGGGAATTGAAATCTCAAAGTGTATGTTATTGAACATACTGAGATAGAAAATCCTTTGTTCGTCTTGAGAAGTAATATATATGGGATTAGAGAAAGCTAACCAATTTCCAAGTTGGTACTAATTTTAATTCTTCCAAGTGTAATTTACTGTTTCAAGTAGGAAAATAAATCATTTGTCAAATATTTCTCATTGTAATATCAATAATATTGTAATTAAAGAAGTCAACATAGATATGATGTGTATACTGATGACGGACTCAATTTTTAGTATGAACATGAATTTCATTTTTACAGGGTTTTCATTTTAAGAAAAGTTGGAGAAAAGATGAAAAATGGGTTATAAGTAGGATGCTATTTTAGACTAAAATTTTTCTTTGTGTTTTCATTACATTATTTCTAAAATTTGAAAAATAATTATTTTTTAATTTTTATTTATATTTATTTATTATTTATTTATATTAAATTAGCCAAGGTATAGGACAAGAATTAATTTTTGATATAATGTTCAGTGATTCATTAGTTCAGTATAAAATAATTCTTTATCCATATATTTAAAAAAAATATTTAAAAACTTCCTACTCTTCATTTGGGCAAAAATTAGAAAAAAAATACTGAAGATTTCTCAACAACCATCAATCAATTATTTTGATTCTAGTCTGGATTAGAAAAAGAGAGTTAGATATTCAGAGACACCATATATGATCAGTGGACAATTTCCCCTTTTTTAGTTTCCTCCTATACATATTGATTAGCCTAGCATTCAATCATATAATTTAATATTACTTGAGAATCTACCATGTGCTATATACTGTGGTAGTGACAAGATAAGACTCCTTAAACTTATAGATATTATAATCACCTGAGATAAATTTTAAACAAATAAATTTGAAAGTACGTGGCATGAGGGAAAACACCATATATAATGAAAACTTTAGATGGAAACCCAATTTTTTTTTAAGGCCAGCAAAGGAAGGTTCTTCTCTAAGTAAGTTAATTTTCTACCTAGATCTGAAGAATGAGCAGGAATTAAGCAGTTGAAAGGTTATGCAAACAGCATTTCAAGCACAAAGAACATAATGCAAAAGACCTATGGGAAATATATTTTGGTATACTTTAGGTATTAAAAAGTCAGTGTGTGGCCAAAGCTTGATAATACAGATCAATAACATTAGAAATTTAGGCTAGAAAGTTAAATAACAGTTAATTAAAATGAGCCTTGTCATGTTTTAAGAATTTTAGTTTTCAATTAGTGAACATGGGCATCCATCAGAGGGTTTAAATCAGTAAAGGAGTATGATCAGCTGTTAGTATTGAATAATATACATTGTCTGGGTATTTATCCATTCACCTACTGAAAGACATCTTGGTTGCTTCCAAGTTTTGGTAGTTTATAAATAAATTTGTTATAAATATCCATGTGCAGGTTTTTGTGTAGACATATATTTTCTGTTCCTTTGGGTAAATATCAAGGAGCATGATAGCTGGATCCTTTGGTAAGCTTTTATTTAGTTTGCTAAGAAACTGGCAGACTGTCTTCTATAGTGGCTATATCATTTTGGATTCTGTCTAGCGATGAATGAGAATTCCTGCTGCTCTGCATCTTTGCCAGCATTTGGTGTTGTCAGTGTTCCAGATTTTGTCCTTTCTAGTAGGTGCATAGTGGTATCTCATTGATGTTTTAATTTTCATTTCCCCAATGACATATGATGTAGAGTTCCTTTTCATATGCTTATTTGCCATTTGTATATCTTCTTTGATGAGGTGTCTGTTAAAGTTTTTGGCCCCTTTTTCAGTGAAGTTGTTTGCTTTCTTACTGTAGAGTTTTAAGATTTCTTTGTACACAGTTGTTTTCTCATTTTAAAACTTTGTGCTGTTATTTTTTGTTTTCGTTTTATAAAATATACCAGAAGTAAATATTAAGAGAGTGTTATTTCCCAGGGGGAAATAAAGTGATATCACATACTCTGTTAGTGCTAAAGCAAGTGAGAGAATTAAGCATATTTGAGAAATGTGGAAATGATACAACTGACCAGAATTTGTGGTTTGAGTGAGGAATAGATGGTGAGGAACAGGAAGATTGTTCATATAATTAGCCACAGCCTAATCCTATTTACTGAAGAAAGAGACTTTTCAATTAATGATAAAAATGCAGAAGTCATTTCCTTTCTCTTAGGCATAAAACAAAGTGCCCTCACTATCTGGAGTTTTCCTTTTACATATGGATGTCGAACTTCCATTTAACAGAGAATATGGTACTGTATCTGTGGGTTCGCAGCAGAGTGTTACTGTGGTATGAAAGATCATCCCTACTCTACCAACCACATCATCTTCACTAAGAGTTGTGTCCTCACTTGGGATTGGGTCTGAGCCATGGCCGTGACAGATGATGATAGAGGCATTCTTCTGTTTCTTCCCTTCTTCAGTCATTTCTAAACAGCACAGTCTCAAAAGTGGGGCAGAATTCTTTTTTCTTTTTTTCTTTCCTAAGCCAAAATGTAGGGTCCATGGATGACAGTGCTCTAGGTCACTACATATGTGTGAGGTAGGAGGGAAGAATTTCATTCAGCCCTTTACAAATGTAGGTTTATCTTTTCATGATATAAATAGACTTTTAAAGAAAGTATTTTATAAATAAGTATGGAATAGCTAGTGATTCATATCAGTGACTAAAGGGCTAAAAAAGCCCTGTGATATTATTTACCATGAATTCTAAAGTAATGCTTTTAAAATCATTAACAATAATTTTTCACAGATGCCAAATAAAATGACAGAAGTCGTTATATTTAGAAAGAAAAAAAATGCTCGTTTTTATTTGTATAACTTAAGAATGAACTTTATAGGATGTTTTTTAGACCAAAACAATAATTAATTTCTTTGTGCTTTCTGGAATGATTATAAAATCATTTATTGAACACTTACTAGGCCCTGAATAAGTATTTTACATATATTAACTTGCATAATGCCCAAAACTTATGAAGTCAGCATAAATGGTATCACCAGTGTCATGTGGGAAACTGACATACTGAGACAGCAAATTTAATTTGCCAAAGGACAGTAATCGGAGCAGCTCAGTCAGAGCCCAGACAACCTGAATTGGGATCCTTCCTTATCTGTTAGGCCATACACAGTGAAGAACTCAGGCCCCATATTCATGAACAGAATAGATCTGAAAATATCTTAAATTTAATTGCATCAGGTCCTCTCTATTACTACTAGGGCAGGACTCAGGCACACTATAAATACGATCTCTAGAAATTATTCCAGGGTGAGTATTTTACCGTACTGGTTTTATGAAGTTGCTTGCTTTGCCTTGTTGTCTCTAAATGCTTCCGCATTGTTCTTAACAAAATTTTCACCTCTTGAATGGTCTCCTTGAAAGATATTTTCCTCAGATTATGTGTTTTCTGATCCCTATACCACTGTCAGTTTCAGTGATTCGGTAGAACTCATGGAATGCAGAAAAGCCGTTATACTCGCGGTTATGGCTTATTACAACCAAATAATACAGATTCAAATGAACAAAGAAGACAGATTTAGAGGGCTGAATCCATGAGAGCAGACACAAACTTCCAGTTTAACCCCCTCAGTTGAATTGCATGAACAACACTTAAATCTCCCAGCAGACACGTGTGACAATACATATGGAGTGTTGCCAAACAGGGAAGCTCAGCTGAGACTCGATGTTCAGGAGTTTTATTGGTGGGTGGTCACCTAGGCATGAAGCACCTGTGTGACTGACTTCCGTTACTCAGTCTCAAGCCCCTCCAGAGATCAAGTTAATACTGCATGGCTCAAGGCCCCAAAAGATCACTTAGCCTAAACTATCTGGTGTGGCCAAAGGCTTCAGGTATACAAAATATTATCACCAGGTAAAATATTAAAAGGGCTTAGAGGTTACCTCCCAGAAGTCAGTTAAAGGTCAGTTGATTTGGAATATGCAGGGTTTGAACACCTAAGAGGTGCTATGTCAACCTTGTACTTCACAGAATATCTACTTCATTCTTCTCTGTAGGCTTGATCCCTCGATGCCTGCAGCATTTCATGTCTCCTCTGATTCTATACTCTGCAGTATTTGCAAGAGGGCCTCACCCTTACTCTGCTACAGTTTTTGCACAAAGAACCCCGGGTTCTATAGAAGGGGAATTATAATGTTATAATTAGTACTTTTTCATTTTTGTGGCTGTGAAATCAAGAAAAATCAGAATATGTCACTTTCCAAAAATGTTGAAAAACTATAAACGAATAACCTTTTAAAATTGAGCACATTTGTGAAACTTCTGGGTATTTATGCCCACCCTCATCATATCTTTCTATTAAAAATTAATTTATGTTTACACGACTAACTGCCTTTAATTTGACTTATGCTTTCCAAGACTGATCTATTTGGGAAAAAAAAAACAAGTTGCTCATATCGTTCTCTTTTTATTTTTTTTTAAAGTTGAAGTATTTATAGTGATGTTATATGCATCTTTATTATGGTAAAATATACATAATGTAAAATTTATCATTTTCACTACTTTTAAGTGTACAATAAAATTTTAAAATGATGGCACAAATTAAATAAAGTAACTAAATAGAAGAGATCAGTGCAAAAAATCCAATATATTAATTGCCATTGAAAAAATGGAGAAGAGAAGGCTACCAAAGAACTACAAACATTTTGTCACAATTCAAGGACGTGTATTTCCAGAACTAAAGGTTTTATAGATATCCAGTACAATGAATGAAATAAAGAATAATGTCATGAAATTTCAGAAAATATTTGTAAAGAAAATATTGTAAATGCTTCCAGAAAAATCACTAAGAATCTGAATAGCTTTGGACTTCTATAAAGGTAATATGAAAGATAAAACGAGGCCTCCAAAGTTTAATGATAAATGATTAGCAACTTATAAATATAATATCCAACCATATTTTAACGTTGAGAAAGGATAACAAATATACGTATACATATATACACAGATATTTATTTATTTTTTTTTTTAGAAAGATTTTATTTATTTATTTGACAGAGAGAGAGGGAACACAAGCAGGGGGAGTGGGAGAGGGAGAACCAGGCTTCCCGCCGAGCAGGGAGCCCGATGTGGGACTTGATCCCAGGACCCTGGGATCATGACCTGAGCCGAAGGCAGACGCTTAACGACTGAGCCACCCAGGCGCCCTATACACAGATATTTATACACACAGTTTTATAACAGATACACATACACATTCATATAAGCATATCTGTAGCCCATCATCACATGTTCTCATATCACGTACTCTTGGGACCTACTGGAAGATATGTTCTACCAAAAGAGAAAAGAAAGCAAGAAAGTGGACATCATGGTGTCCAGGAAACAGGATTCAACATGACAAATGTAAAAGGAGTCCTTAGCATGGAGGTGGAGGAACTCCCAGGATAAAATATAAGGAGCTAGCCCTCTAAGCTTATAGAGGCAAGATAAGTGCTTCAAGTGAATTATCTACAAGCATATCTATAAAAAATAAAAAATAAAAAAACCTGATAAAATAGCTGGATGAATTTAAATATTCTGCAAGAATTGGGGAGAAATTGATATGACTCTGGTAGCAATTAAAATAAAGGCAATTAATAACTCAAGAGAAACAAAATACATTCAAGAAGGGCAATGTGAGAACAGTATACTACATACATTATTCTGATATTATATACCTTCTATATATATAACCCAAAACTGTGACATTGAGAGAATGGAGACTGGGAGTCTGAATTTCAGTGTTGTGATTAGGATGGTGACTGGAGATATGCTTTTGGAAAAATATAATGAAGTTAAATACTCAGCTTCTATTACAGAAAATTAACAAATAATATCTAAAACTAAAGAAAAAAAATGATAGTTGTAATTGATACTAAGGAATTAAATACTAGAAAGACAAGTACAACTAAAAGTAAAAGCTTTTGAAGAACAGGAGTTAAAAGTGGGAATTTGGAAACAGGAAGTGCTTTTAATTAAGTCTTGTAGAATTATTTGACATTTTAAAATATGTGCATGCATTGTTTTGATAAAAGTAATAATTTAATTTAACTTGGTGTTAATATTCCATCATATTCTTCTGACTTATGAAATCTGAAAAAGAGGTTTCTTATTTTGTTCTAGTGAGCTTTCCCATAAAAATAGGCCTGGCCTTGCCACTTGCTATTAAATATGTCTTTTAACACTAAATTAAAATCAGTGACAGTGTAGGCCTGAGTTCCAGTTAAATAAAATCATGCAATATCATTTAAGCATATGAACCTACATGTACAACTATTGGATTTAGTTGATATATACACTTTCCTGTATATAATAGCTTTTTTAAAAAGATTCTTCTTGAATTTAATTCAAGTATTATAAAGAAAAATTGCAGTTTTAAACAGAACAACATGGTCATGTTGACTCATTTAATATTATTTTAATATTTATAACTTAGGTCTTTCCTTCTTCATTTCTTGGAAGAAAAGAAAATCCTAAAATAGCAGTTACTGGCGTATCCCAGAAGAAAGCTACTGAATTTTCCAGAGAAACATTACTTAATGGAGTTACTTTCCATATTCTAATAAGCACTATATTTAGTTTCACGGAGTCCTCCGTATTTGCATAGTATTAATTATTTTTGAAACCAATTTTAACTTTTATACAAGCAAATTCTGTGGTCTTTTTTTCCTGATGATAGGATTTGAAATTAACAAATAATAAAAGAATATCAGGTATATTCCTTTCACTTTCTAAAAATTTGGTAGCTAATAATTACAGAGTTATTTGCAATATTTGCTGTACAAAGCGACATTAAAACAGTGGTTCAGTGATCCAAGGATTTATTCAGATGCCTGAATGAATATATGCAATTGAAGACAGAAACATTACTGTTAGTTAAGTTTTGCAAAAAGCCAGAAGTTACTGTGGAAATGTTGGAAACAGAATTATTCTTGACCTTCCTATTTAATGATTAAGATTTCTCACTTTGTTTATACCTTGACTCAGAAATTAAGGAAAAGAAGATGATTAATAAGTTTGTCCTTACCCTCAAAGTCTTCAAAGTAACAACGGTTTCAGTATTCTTGCTGAACTGACCACAGAAAATTTAGTTAGTACTTTTACTGAAACTTTTCCTTGAGCAAGTCATTGACACAATCATAATGAAATGCTCATTTCTAAGAGCTAATTCATCAGGAAAGCATAATCCTCATTTCTGCTATAACAATCATCTTTAAGGATATAAATCTGTGAAATACAGTTTCTCTTCTCTTATCCTCAGTTGGGGAGGAACAAAATGAAGGTACTGATTATTGATCAGCAGGATACAGTTGCCATGATACCTATGCTACAACTAAGGGAGCCATTTTTAGACCTAATTTAATGCTGTGGGTTTCCCTATAAGAAAAAAAGCTTTTATAGGGAACCAACATAACCAAGTCATGGTATAGGAAAGTGCAAAATAGCATCTATGACCAGTCACATCTAAAGAGAGGAGAGTGGAAAGTAAGAGCTTCCTTCCCTGGAGAGACCTGGAAGGGATGGATACTACTACTATCGCTGCTGCTGCTCCTACTATTTCTAGTACTAGTACTACT
>NW_023270323.1:28492227-28534081 GCF_011800145.1 Mirounga leonina | reverse complement strand
CTACTATCGCTGCTGCTGCTCCTACTATTTCTAGTACTAGTACTACTACTACTGCTATTGCTACTACTACTTCCTATTTTCCTAATATAGGAATAACAAATGGTCATTTCAGGCTTTAATGGGTTTTTGTCCTTCTTTTTCCCTTGATTTTTCTAGCTAACTCAGAGACTCGCTGCCTCATCTCTTCGTCTCATCACACTGGAACAGCCTAATCCTTGAAACTTTTGGTAATTTCTAATGCATTGTACTTATTAAATGAGTATAAGAGAAGGGGAAAAGAGTAAACTTTGATTATAATTAATTTATCCATTCGTAACAGACTATGGTGTAAAAATTCTAGAATTCAAAAACTCAATGTGAGAACATTTGGATTGCATATTGGCAAACAGTTGTTTAGTTTTACTAAAGATCATTAATACTGTCAGGAATCTCAAACTGTAAGGGTGAACCAAGGACAAAAATAAAACCTGGGGGCTGATGATTATAAAATTAAGGTGCTAGCCTTTCTAAAATAAATTGCAGCACCTGTGTGTGTCAATGGCCAAGAAATCAATACTTGTTAGCATTCTCAGTGGGGAAAAAGGCTTTGCTGCTATTCATCTGTGAACACATATTGTGCAATCATCAGTCATGGGACTGCATCCTAATATATGCATGCTGGAGGTTCAGCTCTGAATCTGCATTTCTGAATTAGTCCCAGCATGACAGAAAACAATCCCTGCAATTTTGGGGTAAGAAGAAAATAAATACAGGTAGGATAAACATTTCTGGAAGAAAAAAATGTGTATATCTTTTTTCTGATGATGGGGAGAAAAGACAGCATCCAACATTCGAAGTGTGCTGTGCACTTCGCCTATAGTAGGTATTTTTCCCTTTAAAATCCATCGGGTAGTGTGAATGAGCAGCAGTACCTGCAAGTGCAGACATTCCAATCCTCACAGCTGTCAGTAAATCCTACACTAATGTGTCCTGAAAGAGTGATTAATAGGTTTTGACAATATCATTGCATTGCATATTTAATCAGATTATACATCTGTTAGAAACGGTTTGCTTCTAACATCTGCAGTCAAAATCCACAAACGGTATTCAGATCATCACTTTAGCAGAAGCATGAAACTACTATCTATGTCAGTCTTACTGTTGACAAGTTAAAACTGCATGCCAGAAACAGATGAGTCATGACATTTTCTTGATTTACTTAATGATTTTTTTCAAAATTTCCTAGAAATTTATCTGTGCCTAAATTAATGCTCATTAACAAGGAAGGAGATAAATATATGTAATTGTAAGTTACACTCTTGAGAAACATATGTACAGTGGCTTAATGCCATCCTAAAGTTGGTTCTACTTGGTTATAATTTCAAAAACATATTTCAAATGTTAATGCTAGGCTAGAAAGATAAGACAGATTTTCAGATTACAAAATTCAACATGACAACTTGTATTTTCATGTGATTAGGTATTATATAAAATGTTGAAGAATTAAATGTATTCAAAATTGCAAAAGTAAGATTTAGAATTATGCCTTATTTTCTTCTCAGTATCTATTCATTTCCCTTATGTAGTTGGAAAACATTCCTTTTAAACAAGATACCATTTCAACACTAGCCTTTTTCATTTTAATTTCCACAGTAATCTTGCTATAAAAAGTGCCCCCCTTTATCTTTCATAACTTTGTCTCCAGCATCCCACTGACCACCAAGTTATATAACTTTTATGTATGCTGTTACTAACATTCACTCCTGAAAACCTGCAAGTGGCTTTGAACTGACCAGTGTAATAATACTTACCCTGCCAAGATTATCAATGACATTTAGTTACAAGCTCAAATGATCACTTTCTTATTTGATCTCACTGTATTATTTAGCAATGCTACTAACTGCATTCTTGAAAGTTTCCATTTTTTTCTTTGCTGATCTCTGTATGCCCATTTTTTTTCCAGTTCTCAGAGTATGTCTTCTTGGTTTGTTCCATGTCCTCCTCTTTCTCTAACATCCTTAATTATGCTATTCCAAGTCCTTTCACTGATCATCTTTTCTATCTTCAGTAAAGCCGCAGTAAACATTTTTGTACAATTTTATAAGAACATGTCTAGGGGCGCCTGACTGGCTCAGTGGGTTAAGCATCCAACTCTTGATTTCAGCTCAGGTCATGATCTCAGTGTTATGGGATCCAAACCACATTGGGCTCATCTCTCAGTGGGGATTCTGCTGGAGATTCTTCCTCTCCTTCTGCCCCACCCCCCGTTCTCTCTCTCAAATAAGTAAATAAATCTTAAAAAAAACAAAAAAAAACAAAAACAGAAGAAGAAGATGTCTTTGTTGTATAAATGCATAGGGTTGGAATTGCTCATTCATGGTTTCTTGTAAAAAGATATATATGTTATATCTAGTTTTCCAAAGAAGGGGGAGGGAGAGAGAGAAGTTTTAAAAAATATTGTACAATTTTACCTTCCCACTAGCAATATATTAGGTGTCTTGTAACTCCATAATCTCACCAAATTGCTATTTTCCATTTTTAAAATGTTATTGATTGATTGATTGATTGATTTGAGAGAGAGAGAGAGCATGTAGACATGTGCATGCAGGGGGAGGGGCAGAAGGAGAGAATCTTCAAGCAGACTCCTCACTGAGCTGGATGAGGCAGGGCTTGATCTCATGACTCATGAGATCATGACCTGAGCCAAAACCAAGAGCCAGATGCTTAACAGACTGAGCCACCCAGGTGCCCCAGTTTTTAAAATTTTAATTATAACGTTTGTAGTTGGTGTGTAAAGGTAGCTTGTAATATAAAGGTAGCTTTTAATATAAATATTATTGGCTATCATTTTCTCTATAGGCACTGCTTTAACAGCAAACTCCAAATTTGGATGTATTTTAAAACTTTTGATTTAATACAAAATATTTCTAATTTTTTCTCAGAAATTTTAAACCACATATTATTTAAAATATGTTTTTAAATTTCCATTAATTTATGGGTTTTATAATTTAATTCCAGTTGTTCAGAGAATTTGCCCTGCACTATTTGTTATTCTGAATACATTGAGACTTATTTACTGGTGCAAAAAATCATTTATTTTGTTGAATGCTGCATCTGAACTTAAAATTATGTTATTTTTTGGTGGTATGTTCCTTAAATGTTATCTAGATCCAGTTTAAATCTGTACAGCTCATTAATTTTCTGTCTACGTTTTTATGATTAACAGAGAAATATTGAAATAGCCAATATAATTGTAGATTTGTCTATTTTACTCTTCACTTATTTTAGTTTTAGCTTTGTTATTAGGTGCATGTATTTAGCATTATTATTTCTTCTTGACAAACTGTCTCTTTTATCAATATGACCTACTCCTCTTTATCCCTGAAAATATTCTTTACTCTGAAATCTAAATATTTGTATACTGATATAGTCATTCTAGCTTTTTGTTGTTGTTAGTGTTTGCATATTATATTTTTCCATGGTTTCCTTTGTACCTCTCTTTTTGATATTATAAGTATATTTTCTATAGACAGCATCCAGATGCCTCTTGCTATTAATCCAGTCTGTTAAGGTTTTTCTTTAATTGGTGTGTTTAGATAATTTATATTTAATGTAATTATTTGGGCCTGAATCCTCACTGCATTATATTGCTACATCTGTACTTTGTTCCTGTTTTCCTCCTTGCCTGCCTTCTTTTGATTTGAGTACTTCTAGTAGTCTACCAAGAACCATTTTTGTGAATATTGTGGTGAAGTATGGTAATGATTATTTCTATATTCTTCCATCTGGAACCATTGATTAAGAAGACCACTGATCCCGGGCGCCTGGGTGGCTCAGTTGGTTAAGCGACTGCCTTCAGCTCAGGTCATGATCCTGGAGTCCAGGGATTGAGTCCCGCATCGGGCTCCCTGCTCGGCAGGGAGTCTGCTTCTCCGTCTGACCCTCCTCCCTCTCATGCTCTCTGTATCTCATTCTCTCTGCTCAAATAAATAAATAAAATCTTAAAAAAAAAAAAAAGACCACTGATCTAAAGTGACATCTTTGCAATGAACCAAATATCCATAAATTTTCAGACCTGTTTCTGAGTTTTATATTCTGGTCCACTGGTTCATTTATCCATTCTTAGATGAAAACAACACAATCTTACTACTATAGTTTTGATAACTGGTACTGACTTCCCACTTTGGCTTTTTCTTTTTTCTTCAACATTATTTTACCAAGCAATATTTGACTCTATCTTTCCATATACAGTTTTATAGTTTTTATTTATATACAGAAAAAAGTTATAATACTTTGATTTGTATATTGTATATATAGATTCATAGGTTATTTTAAGGAACTTTTAAAAAATTACTGAGTTTTCCAATTCATGTACACATTTTAATGCTCCAATTATTTGGGGACTCTTAAAATAGTCTTCTAATACTTAATTGCTAGATATATTTCCAGACATATTACATCTCTCGATTGTTATTGGAAAAACCTGAGATGAGCTAGAAAGCTTACAGGAAATAGTTCTCACCAGTATTTCCTTGTTAATGTTTGAGAGGCAGTGTTAAGTAGCACATTTAGTCTACAAACTATGTTCCTAGGTGCTTCCTCTGAAGGGAGAGGGAAACAATTTGTAGAGATGTCATTGTGAGTCTCCTTTCTTTTATTGCAATTAGAGCCATCCTGATTTTATTAGAGCAGCTTTCACACATCGGCTTCCGCAAGAGTCTATTGAAGCAAGACTATTTTTTTTAAATCCTCAGTAGCATGAAATTTATTAACTTTGCAGTCTAGCAAGCCTGAATTTGAATTCTAATTCTTTTATTTACTAGTGTTGTGTTACTGAGCTATGTACTTTACCCTTTCAAACTTTAGTCTGCACGTATATAAATTAGAGACAAAAAAATTACTTGTAAATTTATTAAATATAAAAGTGTATAGGGGCGCCTGGGTGGCTTAGTCGTTAAGCGTCTGCCTTTGGCTCAGGTCATGATCCCAGGGTTCTGGGATCGAGCCCCGTATAGGGCTCCCTGACTGGTGAGCCTGCTTCTCCCTCTCCCTCTGCTGCTCCCGCTGCTTGTGCTCTCTCTGTCTCTCTCTGTCAAATAAATAAAATCTTAAAAATAAAAGTGTATATAGCATGTGGTAGATACTAGGTGTGAATGGTAGCTACTTTATTTTTATGATCAGGTATGAATAGTAGGAACTCTAGAAATCACCTATTGTAATATATTCATTCTATTGCCGATAAACTGAAACTCATTCATTTATTCATTCAAGAAATATTTATGGGTTACTTCTTTTTTAATATTTCATTTATTTATTTGAGAGAGAGCATGCAAGCATAAGTGGGTGGAGGAGGGGCAGAGGAAGAAGCAGACTCCCCGCTGAGCTGGGAGCCTAATGTAGGGCTCGATCCCAGCACCCTTGGATCATGACATGAGCTGAAGGCAGACACTTAACCAACTGAGCCACCCAGGTGCCCCTATTTATGGATTATTTACTCCGTCTAATGTGAATAAAGAGTGACAGGCAGTGAAGATGCTATTATAGAAATGGTGCTCAGGGAAGAATTTTGGAAGGAAGGCATATATTAGCAGAGACTTCAATGAAATGATTCAGTGAATCATGCAAATGTCTAAAGAAAGATTAGAAACAGAATGAACCACGTATGAAAATATCCTGGGGAAGAAATAAGCTCGATAGGTTCAAGAATCGGCAAGAAGACAATGAGCTGATAGTGGAATATACTGTGCCACATGGAAAGTAACATGAAATGAGTTTAGAGACATAAGCTGAAGCCACAGTGGGAAACCACTATAGAATTTGGAGCAAGGAAGGGAAATAATTTGATTTAGAAGTTTTATGTTTAGTCAAAGGGTTCTAAGAGATTCCACCTCTCCGTTTAAATGTATAAATGTATCAAGCTTAAGTATATGAATTATAATAATAATGTTATTTCTTCAAAAATAGTCTTGAATACAATGTTCAGTGCATTGGAATGATGCTAAGACTTCCTAAAACCTACCTTGTTAACAAGTACAAAATGATTCCGCTTGCTTGTTAAATCAGGATATTCTGCTTTGCTGGTATCATAGCTAAAATTTATCGTATTTTTTATAATTTATCTGAAAAGGTGAGGTCAGAATAGATTTTCATTATATTTTATTACTCCTTCAATTAATATTTTATGGTATTGATATATATAGCTATTGATATATATGTGAACTTCTTTTCAGATACTAATACTTTACATTTATCAATTTTAATTCATTTTTGCCTCAAAACTATTATTTTAATTGAAATAAATTATTTTAATGACTTTATGCTGATAATATATGGTAATCAAATTGATAATTTTATAATGGACTTAGAACATTGCTAGGTTCTGCCCTAGCTAAATCGCTGGCCAGTCTTACAAAAGATACTAACCTTTACCTCAGTCTCTACTCAGTAGGGTAGGTTATCAACAGTATCTAACTCCAAACATACTCCATACCAATAATGTATTAGATGTTACAATGGTAAAATATACTTTAAAAATAGTAATCTAAAACACTTACTACGGTCCAAATATTGAAGATAGGGGCCTATTCACAGCATGCCCTAATTTTGTAATTAGCAATGAATCAAAAGAAACTATTAAGCTTCTGTGGCATATCTATTCTTAATAAACCTCATGCTGCTTAATGCTCAAAATTCTATTGTCCTCTTAATATGTTTATAGATCTTTATAGGATCAAATATAATAGTTTGAGGGATAATTATTTTCATAAACATTTATAAAGAATTACTTCAGCATTTTTCTCTTCCTGCCCATTATAACTATTTAACTTTCTGAGTTCCTAGAATGTTGTCATAGAACTGAAATATTGCCCAGCAATCATGGAACAATTTCAGTGTATATCTTCCTTCCCAATATGCTGATCTATTCAACATATGTTCAGATTCCCCCTTTTTTTTTTTTAACAGGCATTTTGGTCAGTGTTTAATTTTGGCAGAATTCATTAGTTTTTTATTGTACTGACATTTTTTTCTGTGAAGAACATCTACATTTACAGGGTAAGCATTTTCAATCATGCAATGAAAATACCGCTCTATTAAATTCATTCTAATGCTATCATGTTATTTAAATGCAAATGCTGACACCATCATAATTCAGTAAAATTTTCTTGCTAAGAAAATGATACATATTAGAATAGAGAATTTGGCTAATGTAGGTGTACTTTAAGAGATAAAAAAATGATTACGTCCATTTCTTTACCATTAAATTAGGGGAGAGAAAGTGATAACTCCAAATGTGTGTCATGCTGTGCTTAAATTGGCATATACTTATACTGTTGGTGACTTTTAAGAACATTACAAAAAGAGAAATGTAGTATGAAACATAGATATAACCATTTAGATTGCCTTATCTTTTTTTTTTTTTTTTTTGACAGAGAGAGATCGCAGGAACAGGAACACAAGCAGGGGAAGTGGGAGAGGGAGAAATAGGCTTCCCACCGAGCAGGGAGCCTGATGTGGGGCTCGATCCCAGGACCCTGGGATCATGACCTGAGCCAAAGGCTGATGCTTAACGACTGAGCCACCCAGGTGCCCCAAGATAGCCTGATCTTTTGACCCGGGAATCCCACTCTAAGAAATGTAAGTTAAAAGAATACTTGAACCAAAGTCAAAACAAAAAGGAAAACCTATATTCATAAAAAATATCTATGGGTCATTATTTTTCTTTTGATTAAATAAACAGAAAAGGGGAAGAGTTTATTAAACTGTAATACATGTGAGATACCACTGGTTAACTAATGGAAGTGATGATTATTTAGATTACATTGTCACTGTAATATTGAACAACATGGTACTGAAAGAAAAGTAGCCAAAACAAAAAAACGGCGTGTATAATATGAGCTCAAATACCTTTAACTGAGCATGCATTTAGATTAAAATTGGATAGCAATATATAAAACTAGAAATAGATGTTTTAAGTTGAAAGAAATGGGTGTTTTAACTTAAGATATTTATTAATATTTTGATGTGGTATTAATTTTAAGTGGTTAAGTAGGGTTTCGATGGAAATATTGAAAACAGTTTATATTGTGATTAATATATATGCTGTATTCTTTAACAAGAGAACTGAATAATACAGTTTTGATATTGCAACTTAAATTATTATTGCTGTATAAAACATTTCAAATTATTTAACCTAATGGATACAAAATATGTTCCATTTTATGCTTTTACAGTTCAGAGAAAATTTTTAAGTAAAGTTAAAGCAATTCAAAGTAGAACATTTATTTTAAATAATGAACTCTTTTGTAAATAAAAATACAACACTATGGGGGAGCCTGGGTGGCTCAGTCAGTTAAGTATCTGCCTTCAACTCCAGTAATGATCTCGAGGTCCTGAGATTAAGCCCTGCATCAGGCTCCCTGCTAGGAAGAGAGTCTGTTTCCCCCCCTCCCCTTGTCCCTCCCTCTGCTCGTGCTCATGTGCTTCCCCCCTCTCTCTCTCAAATAAATAAAAAAATCTTTAAAAAAATAAAATTAGGGCACTTGGGTGGCTCAGTCATTAAGAGTCTGCCTTCGGCTCAGGTCATGATCCCAGGGGTCCTGGGATAGAGCCCCACATCAGGCTCCCTGCTCAGCGGGAAGCCTGTTTCTCCCTCTCCCACTCCCCCTGCTTGTGTTCCCTCTCTCACTGTCTCTCTCTTTGCCAAATAAATAAATAAAATCTTTAAAAAATAAATAAAATAAAATACAACACTATGGTTTTATAATATACATATTTCCAATTGGTTTTCCATGTAGACATCCAATATTTAAAGTTACTCTAATTCAAGGACTCTGTTTTTCCCCAAAACTATTTAAAAAGGATTATGATGTTTGCAGTGTTATTTATAATAACCAAATACATAAAATGGAATATTAAATCCTGTCTTATGCTACAAAATAGATAAAACTTGAAGACGTTAAGCATAGTGAAATAAGCCAGTCACAGAAAGACAAATACTGCATGACATCATTTATGTGAAGTATCTGAAATAGTCAAACTCATCGAAGTAGAGAGTGTAAGAGTGGTTGTCAGGGAGGGGGAGATAGGAGTTGCTGTTCAAAAGATATAAAATTACTGTTACACAAGGTAAATAAGTTCTAGAGATCTGCTATACAACATTGTGCCTATAGTTAACATTACTATATCATAAACTTAAGAACTTGTTAAGAGGGTAGCTCTCTTTAAAATCTCAGGAATTGATATGCAACTTAAATAGACTTCATGTAGCGTCATTTATAATATAGATGTCTTTGTCTCCAGACTTAAAAATAGTAATTTAAATGATTATTTTTGCCTCATTTGAGTTTTATGCATTACTATACTATTTGAATTTTTAAATGTAATTGACATTTAGAATGTCTTTCCACACTGTGCAGAAATTTGATAACATTGAAGAAGTACCCATATTTTAGTTGTGATAATTATATTATGTATTGAATATCTTAAAGATATATTTTAGAGATACACATTGAACTATACATGCCTATCGAACCACAGAAAAATTACATGATTTTAGTATTCCAAGAAAAGAGGAGGGAAATAAATGAGAGTATAAATGACTTCATAATTACGGAAGCTGAGTGATAGGTACATTGAGATTCACTATACTTACATCTCTCTACCTTTGTATATATTCAAAATTTTCCATAATAAAAAATTTAAAATTAGCAGCATGTTTTGACATTGAAAACAAAGTTTATGATATTTTCAGAATGGAAAAAAATAATGATGAATCATATATTAAAAATCAATGATTATGTAATTATAAAAGAACTGTTTTAATAAGTAAAGCTAAAGACAAATAAAATAAAACAATAAATTTGAAGTGATAAGAAAGAATTGTCATGTTTTTAACTGTCATCATTTTATTTTTTTCTAGTGTTACCTAATAGTGTCTTACATTATATAACGTGTATGGACATGATTTCCTTTAGTAACACAGCTTTTACAAAGTACAACACTTCATTAGCTATTTAGGTTTAAATTTACCATAATGGATTATCACAATAAAAATGCAACGTGACTGTTATTATTTTATGTTAGTAGGCACACTTAGTTTATAGAATATATCAACCTCAGAGTACAGGCTGGAATTATTATCCTCATTTTATATATAGCAAGGGGCTGAATTGCAAGCCTAATCACTTGTTAGAGATTACACAAAAATTTGAGAGTGGGGATTAAGACATTTGAACTCAGACTCTTACCAGAGTTCAGCTAAGCTTGAAGGATTTTATTTAACTATTTACCACAGGCTTACTGTGTATTTGTATTTTCTTCATTTTCTTATAGATTAGTCTAATTCACATGTCTTAACCTTCTTACTACCTTATGAAGTACTGAAATGTCAATTGCTTTGGAAGAAAAAGCATCTGCCTTATTTGATTCTTATGAATTAATTCACCATCTTAACATCAGCTGTCATCATAATATGTTATATGATAAGCAGAATACACATTCACTATTAATTTTATTGTTCTTGAAAAATTCTATTACAGGGTCTTGTTATTCATATGAGAAACAGAAAAAAAATATGCACACACTTTGCAGATGATACAATTTGAAAGAAACTATTAAACTAGAAAAATTTGTGGGAAAATAAAAAATAAAAAAGAATATAGGAAAGCCATGTTTTCAATTATACATATGTTATATTTAAGTCTCCTTTGGAAAATAGATCAGTGTCCCATCTTCACTTATAATGGACTGTCCTTGGGATTCTGAATAAAGTATTTTTGGTTACATGTTTATTGTCCCTTATTAACATTCAGTACTAAACTATTGATACTTTCAAATATATTTTTATATTATTTTTGTAGCTTCATGTGCTCAGCTTCATCTGAGGTCACTAACTGGCCTGGACTAGGAATGGGAGTTAGTTATGCCTTTATATTATTTAAGTAATCTTTAGGAAATTAGATTGCTGATTATACAATTTTCTAAAATGTTACAAAAGTTGCATGGAAAAAAAATGGGTGGATAAGTTCACACAGCATTCCTTGGCTTGTCATGAGTCTGGAAAAACGTAGTGATATGAAAACATGTAACTGGGAGGGACCAAAGAGATTATACTCCCATTCTTATTATCCTCAGGTAATGACACACCTAAGCCATTTAGAAGTAAATGATTTGATCATGAAAGTTTTACCAAAACTTCCCTTTAGAGAATGGAATCCAGCCCCTTGGTAAACAAGTCAAACTTTTTGTGACTCTTTTAAGGAAACTGCCTTCCCTCCTAACTAAACTGCCTTCTACAGTATCTCAATTGTATTCTCTCTTTAGAATTGGAAAATGTTATCATCTGCCATAAAAGGATCCTCCTTCATAGAATCTAATTTGTTTTCTTCTCTTGCAGTCTGGAATGATGTCAGTTATGTTCTGTTGGATTTGTGTTTTCTGATGTTTTAGTTTGACATTCTTCATCTTTTAAATCTTCTCTGGTAAAACAAAAAGGTCAGAAAATTTGAAAAACTTTAAATTCTACCACAGTAAACAAATGGTTGCCTGACATCTTCAATAGACTTCCTAGCCAGATTTTCAGGTGAGGCTATGCAGTGTAGATGATTGTATTATAGCTTTCAGAGTCAACATTACCTTTTTACTGTGTCCAATCACTTGCATTATTTTTCTGAATGTTAAGATTTCATGAAATCTAAAGTGGAGGTCTGGTAAATAATACAGTGCTATAAGAAGGAAGATTATAATCAGACTCTTAAATTGGAAGTTTATAATATCATGGTTTAGATTCATAAATTACCTTTCCTCCCCCAACAAGACACATGTGTTATAGACCACTAAAATTAATCTATAATCACATTTAAAGCATTATTACAGTGAGAATGTTTGTCAACTTAAAGATTTAAAAAGAAAGTACAGTTATCTAGAAAGGTGCTAATAATTTCCATCCAAGCATTGTCCAAGAGAGTAGTGGCTTTTTTTTTTTTTTCTTTTCAAAGTGAATTTAATTCTTTTACCATTGACAAGACTTTGGTCACTGAGAATTACCCTTAAACCTCTAGATTTTTACATAAATGATGTTCTCTGTCTGAAAAAATGCTTTTGTCTCTATTTCCTGTAGTTATCTCTACTCAGAGCTGTTTTTGAAGACAACTTTTCTGAAACACATTTCCTGATATCCCTTTTCTGGCAGAGGTTCTCCTCTTCCGTTGTTCTATAATTTCTCAGTCTCTCTAATCAACACATGTATTAAAGATGTTGAGGTTGTCTGCATAGTTGTCTTTCTTCCTCCAAGATAAATAAGTTTATTAAGTCAATAACCTTGTCTGGCTTGATCACCATTCCTTCCCGGGTGTGGCATGCACCATTCCTAACATACACATAGTACCAGTAGAATAACTGAACATTTGCTGGAAAAAAAATGTTTTTAAAAATGTCCAAGAATATTATATTGACTGCTCCTAAGAAACGGTGACACATGAAAGAAAAAATAAGAGAAAGATAGGAGTTTACCATCTAATAAGGCATAGATCAAGACCACAAATTATGCCACAGTCACCTAAGCCATCAGGCCATCTGGGAGAGTACAGAACCCTTTATTTTGCTCAACATGTGACATTACTAGGAAGTCATAGGTATGGGCATTTTTTTTTAAGGTTTTATTTATTTACTTGACAGAGCGCGAGCACAAGCAGGGAGAGTGACAGGCAGAGAGAGAGAGAGAGAAGCAGGCTCCCCTCTGAGCAGGGAGCCCAATGCAGGGCTCGATCCCAGGACCCTGAGATTATGACCTGAGCTGAAGGCAGATGCTTAACCAACTGAGCCACCCAGGCACCCCAGGTATGGGCATTTTTAAACTTCTATATAGAACAGTAAATTCTGTGCTTATTTTCTTTTCAAATATTTGCATTTCAAAACTAGTATCATAAACTTTTGTAAGTTCATAAATAGTTTGGGAAGTTATGGCAAGGTTTTAGAAATTGTTTAAAGCCTGCGATACACAGAACCACAAAAGGACTCAAATGACAATGATCTTTGCACAAATATGTGGCATTTTGAAGTTCTAAGTCAGAACGTTCCTTAATGGTATATAAATGTTATTTTATTTTGTTCTGAGATACTAACCTGGGTTCAAGTTTTAGAGGAGAAATTTATGGGAGAACAAGCCCAAACTAAAAAGGAAATTATAAAGTTTATATTACACAAGCATGCTAACTGAAGTAAATACAGTCCCAAGTATAGGGCATCATCCCTAATTTTTTCTTAACACTAACTTTGGGTTTTGAGATTTTTGGATGACCATACCCTCTATTTTCCTATTTACTTGCAGTATAATCATATATTTTTTTGGTTTTACATGTTTCATCATTACAAATAACACAGTAACAGTGTATGATTCAGAGATTCAAATTTATAAAAAACTTCATGTTTTGAATTATATAGTAAGTTTTCCAAGATGATTTTATGCTTTTCCTTAAAGATTTCTTTTTCTTATTCATCTAGTCATTGAGCTTGAAGTTTTTGGAAAAAAAAATGAAATAGATTTGACCTAGGAGAGGGGAGCTACAAATGTAATACAGTTTTTAAAAAATCTAGATTACTTTAACAGAATGGTTGAGTTCATGCTGAACCAAAATGAGCTGTTAGGTAATGGAAACAATGTAGGAGTGGGATTTATATGTGAGGGTTGAACATTGGAAAGCAATTTAAAATATTTTCTGGGGACCATGTACATATATATGAAATAATTTATGCCCTTTTTCAATATTGGCATAAACAATACACCAGTGAATTTGTTTTTGTTGTTAACAGTGACAGAGGTCTAAATTTTAGTGTCACCTGTTATATAATCCAGAGATGTTTTGAAGAAAAATATAATGGAAGACTTTTTCTCATTATGTTAAAAAATATATCCTTTATTTTTTTTAATTTTTTTTAAAGATTTTATTTATTTGAGAGAGAGAATGAGAGAGAGAGAGAGAGCACATGAGAGGGGGGAGGGTCAGAGGGAGAAGCAGACTCCCTGCCAAGCAGGGAGCCCGATGCAGGACTCGATCCAGGGACTCCAGGATCATGACCTGAGCGGAAGGCAGTCGCTCAACCAACTGAGCCACCCAGGCGCCCAAAAATATATCCTTTATTAATCAATTGCTAAACAGGAAAAGATTCTAATTTTTTTTCACTGGAGCATAGTTGACACACAATATTATATACTTTAGTTCCAGGTGTGTAACATAGTGATTCAGCAACTCTATACCTTATACTATGCTCCCCACAAATGTAGCTACCATCTGTCACCATACAGTGCTATTACAGTATCATTGACTCTGTTCCCTATGCTGTACCCTTTATACCCATGACTTACTCATTCCATAATTGGAACCCTGTATCTCCCATTCCCCTTCACCCATTTTGCACATTTCTCCACTCTCCTCCCCTCTGGCAGGCACCAGTTTGTTCTCTGTATTTATGGTGTCTGTTTTTACTTTTTTGTTTGTTCATTTTTGTTGTTGTTCTATGTATTAGTGAAATAATATGATATGTGTCTTATTTGTGTCTGACTTACTTGATTTATCATAATACCCTCTAGGTCCACCCATGTTATCACAAATGACAACATATCCTTCTTTTATTTATGACTGAGTCATTGTCCATTGTATCTCTATACCACATCTTCTTTATCCATTAATCTGTCAACAGGCACTTGTTTTGTTTCCATATCTTGGCTGTTGTAAATATTGTTGCAGTAAACTTAGGGGTGCATATGAATTTTTTTTTGAATTGGTGTTTCCATTTTCTTTGGATAAATACTCAGTAGTGGAATTATTGGATCATATGGTAGTTCTATTTTTAATTTGTTTAGGAACCTCCATACTGTTTTTCCAGAGTGGCTGCACTAATTTACATTCCCACTAGCAGTGCATAAGAGTTCCCTTTTCTCCACATCCTCACCAGCACTTGTTATTTCTTACCTTTTTTATAATAGATAGTCTGACTCCTGTGAGGAGTGGTTTTGTGGTTTTGATTTGCATTCTTTGAAGATTAGTGATGTTGAGCATCTTTTCATGTGTCTGTGTTTGCCATTCTGTATGTCTTCACTTTTTGAAAAAATGTCTATTCAGGTAATCTGCCAATATTTTAACCAGATTGTTTTTGTGTGTGTGTGTTGAGTTGTGTAAGTTACTTATATATTTTGGATATTAACTCCTTATCAGATATATCATTTGCAAATATCTTCTCCCATTCAGTAGGTTGCCATTTTATTTTGCTGATGATTTTCTTCACTCTGGATAAGCTTTTTTATTTTGGTGTAGTTTCAATATTAGATTCTACAATTTTTTGGATATTTTTCATTGGAATTCCCAGAATCATAAAATGCTATAATTGGGAAAACCCTCATAAGAATCTGATTGATCTGTGTCATTGCACTTTCCACTTGTAATATTTGTCCAGTTTTGTTTTGTTTTGTTTGCCGGAAGCCAGAATCCAAACTTATAATACATTCCCATTCATCTATGAAGTGTATTTGGATATCTATCTATCTATCTATCTATCTATCTATCTATCTATCTATCTATCTTTCTGTCTATCATCTATCTAGTATAAATTCTGAAGCCAGTTCTAACACTAATGCTTTGATTTTGGGGAAGTTGTTAATAATTCTGCACTTCAGTTTCTTCATTTGTGAATTTGAGGTGGAAGCAATAGTATCTAGCACATAGAGTTTTCAGAGTGAAATCAATCAGTGTATGACTGGAATAGAATAAGTCTTCAGTAAGGATTAGCTGTTAGTAGGATTCAAAATTCCTCTATCTTCTCAGATCTACTATATATTTTTCATTCTCTATAACTAAGTTGGCAGTTGTATAATGTAATACGACATCACTCATATTGTGAATCTAATGTCAACAAATGTTTTATTGATGATTATTTTTATATGATTATCTTTTCTTTTCTCAAAAAAGATTTTAAGGTACTTGAAGGCAGATGCGATGCTCTCTTCTCCCTATAGATGGTAGAAATTGGTGGAATACCTTACAGGTATCAACAAGTTCTCCTATAAGTACATTTCATATATATTGTTAAAGAAAAAATCTTGTAGTCTTGACATTGGGATCAGGATTGTTTTTACTAATTATATATAAATAACTAAAAATTTGTAAACATAATTACTATATTAGTCTAATATTTGGAATATTTCAAAATAATTTCATTCACATAGCTGCCTTAGGGGGACATCTATTCTAGTGTTTGTTCTATTCCTCAAGTTATTTGCTCCTGTGCTGTCCTTAACCTGGAGTCTACATCTCTCTGATCTGCCAGTGGCCTGTTTCTTCTCATCCTGCAGGTGGATATCAGCTCAAATGTCACCATATCAAATGAGGTCTTTTGAATGACCCTCTTTTTAGTAGGATCCCATTGCACACAATTCCACTATTCTTTTCTATTACCTTGCTTAATTTTCATGTAATTTCGTAACCATCTGAAATTATTTTGTGTATTTTTTCCATTTTTAGTTTTTTTTTCCCCTCCCAGTAAAATACTAGCTCTGTGATAGCAGGTCTGTCTTATTCATATTTTTAAAATCAGATTAGAACAGCAGCTGTCATATAAAGGTACTAATACATATCTGTTGATAAAATGAACCAATGATTTACATGAAGTTTAAAGTTTCTTTTTTTAATGATATAAATCAAAAGTTAAGGAAATTTTGGCTTAATTGGATTAAGGTGATTTGTCCTAACTATTTATCAGAAGAGAGATAATATTTACCAGACATGTGTTTCCTCAAATCTTGTTCTTAAAAAGTATTGATACCAATAAAAATTTATTCAGAATATCAAAAGAAGACAAGTCATTTAAAAGAGGGAAAATTAGAAACATATCTAAAGGAGATAAAAACATTATAGTTATCAGTTATAATATCTGATATTATGACAAATACATTTTAAAATTGTTTCACCTTCTGGCCAAGACATGTTTACAGACACTAAACTTGCTCTTCCATTTCCACAGTAAACAATTATGAAACTATGAAAGATATAAAAGGTGGCACTTTTCAGGTATTAGACAATGGGCAGCACAGCACCATGATCCTTAAGAAAGAAGAAATACATGCGGGGCTATCTAATGTTACTAGACTCTCCCAACTATACCAAAGAGAGAAAGAGTCCATGCACAACATGGAGTCTTGTTAAACGGAGGAGAGAGAAAGAGTGGAGTCTGTGGCAGTAGAAGCAGCTGGAATTTATGGGAAAGGATTCTGGAAAAGAAAAGAAAATGTGTTGAGTAGGATACTCAGAGGTTTGTGAGGGGTACCCCTATCTGTTTTTGGCTGGCAGTTAGGCTGAACATATTCAGAGCAATACTTGATTAACTAGTCCTGGCAGAAAGAGGCTGCTAGAGACATTGCTCATAGCTCAGAGATATTGGAGTTCCAGCCTGGCTAAAAATGGAGAAATCTAGGTAATCTCAGGCATTCATTTGAGATCTAAGAAAAGCCACATATTAGGAGTAAGGACCACAGTGTAGGGTCGGAGACATGCCCTAGAACTGAGGACTAAATATTTATAAAAGCTTTTTAAAATTAAAAGGATTAAAAGGATTCATCTGTAATTGAACTTCTTGCCAAACCAAACCAAACCAAACATCCTTTACAGGAATATAATGTAATCCAGAGCTCCTATAATACATAATCCCCAATATTCAATATAGAAAAATCATTAGACATGTAAAGAAGGAAATATCTATAATCAAGAAAAGATCAGCAAATATAGTCTCAAGATGACTGAGATGTTGACAAGAGACAAGGAATTTAAAACAACTACTAAAAATACTTCAGAAGTTGAACAGAGAAAAAAAAAGAAATAAAGAATCTATTAATTTGTTACACCTCCTATAACAAAATGTCATAAACCTTGTGGATTAAACAATGGACAATACTGTTTCTCATTCTGGAGGCTAGAAGTCCAAGATCAAGGTATCTGCAGTATTGATTTCTTCTGAGGGCTGTGAGAGAGAATCCTTTCTACTCCTCTCACTTAGCTTCTGGTGGCTTGTTAATAGTCTGTGGCATTCCTGGTTTATAGAAGCATGTTTCCAACCTCTGCCTTCATTTTCATATGACTTTCTCCCTCTGTGAATAGCTATGTCCAAATTTCCTCTTTTGTAAGGATAATAGTCATATTGGATTAAGGTCCACCCAAGGACCTTATCTTAGCTTAACTAATTACATCTGTGATACCCCTGTTTTCAAATAAGGTCACATTCTGAGATACTAGGAGTTAGGACTTTAACATATGAATTTGGGAGAACATAATTCAACTCATAATAATAAATAATATATTTAGAATCTCAGCAAAGAAATTAAAACCATAAAAATAAAATGAAAATATGTATTAGTTAAAGAATAATAAATGGAGTGATAATTGACTGTATGAGTTTAAGAGTAGATTGGGGAATTCAGAAGAAAAATCGGTTGATCTGAATGCAAACCAATAAAAATTCAATCTGAAACATAAAGAAATAAAGTTAAAAAAATAAACAGAACCTCAGTGACTTGTGGTGCAACGTCATTTAATCTAACATATATATAAATGGAGTTCCAGAAAGAAGAGGGAAAAAAATGAGCAGAAAAATATTTGATGTAATAATGGCCAAAAAATATCTTAAAAACATAGGAAGATCCAAGAATCTCAGCAAATCCTAAGCTGGTTAATAAAGAAGAAACTACACCTAAGTACATCATAGACAAATTACTGAAAATCAAAGATAAAGAATTAAAAATCACCAAAATGTAAGATAGAGTACATGCAAGGGAACAACAATGTGAATATCAATTCTCTTTTGATCAAAAACAATAAAGGCCAATTGAGAGTAGAATAGCCATTTTTTAAGTATTAAAAAAATTCAATCTATAATTTAATATCCAAAAAATATCCTACAAAAATAGAAAGTGAAGTAAAGACAACTAGACATAAGTTAAAAATGGGATTTGCCTCTTGCAGACTGTAATATATTAAATGCTGAAGGAAGGTCTTAATCCTGGAAAGAAATGATAGTAGATGGAAGCTTGGATACTCAGGAAGGCTATAAGAGCACCATATATGGTACAAAATAGTAAAGCCACAAATATCAATTTTTCTCAGGTAACATGTACTTTATATAATGCAATATTTAAAAAAAAAAGCTGCTCAAATTAAGTGTTACAAAATCTATACTGTTTCAAGTAACTTCCAAATTAAGAAATATATATAGAAATGAGTCATAGAATCTTTTTTTAATTGAAGCATAATTAGCATACCATGTTATATTAGTTTCAGGAGTACAATATAATCCCATTCCTCAATGCTCATCAAGATAAGTGTTATTTTTTTAATTTAATTTAATTTTATTATGTTATGTTAGTCACCATACAATACATCATTAGTTTTTGATGTAGTGATCCACGATTCATCTTTTTCGTATAAAGATAAGTGTCCTCTTAATCCCCTTTATCTATTTCACCCATTCACCCCTCCCACCTCCTCTCTGGCAACCATCAGTTTGTTCTCTATATTTAAGAGTCTTTTTTTTGTTTGTTTTTTTCTTTGCTTGCTAATTTTTTTTTTAAAAATTCCACATATGAGTGAAATCATAAAGTATTTTTCTCTGACTGATTCATTAAACTTAGCATTATATCCTTGAGGTTCATTCATGTTGTTGCAAATAAGAAGATTTCATTCTTTTTTTATGGCTGAGTAATATCCCATTGTGTGTGTGCACATGCGTGCACGTGTGTGTGTGCGTGTGTATCACATCTTTATTCATCTATCTATGGATATGTGATTTGTGCCTATACCTGGGCTATTATAAATAATGCTCCAGTAAACATAGGAGATATATAGATATATATATATATAGATGTATATATATATATGATCCTAGTAAATATAGGATATATACCTGTGTGTGTGTGCGTGTGTGTATGGGTGTGTGTGTATATATATATATATTTGAATTAGTGTTTTTTTTTTAAATTTTCTTTGGGTAAATACCCAGTAGTGGAATTATTGGATCACATGGCAATTGTGTTGTTATTTTTTTGAGGAATCTTCATAGACTCAATATAATCCCTATCAAAATACCAATGACATTTTTCACAGAACTAGAACAAATAATCCTAAAATTTGTATGGGACCATGAACAGCCAAAGCAATCTTGAAAACAAAGAACAAAGCTGGAGGTGTCACAATCCCAGATACCAAGATATACTACAAAGCTGTAGTAATCAGAATAGTATGGTACTGGCACAAAAATAGACACAGATCAATGGAACAGAGTCCAGAAATAAACCCAGGCTTATATAGCCAATTAATCTATGACAAAGGAGGAATATATAATGGGGAAAAAACAATCTCTTCAACAAATGATGCTAGGAAAAGTGGACGACAACATGCAACCATACACAAAAATAAACACAGAATGAATGTGGGACTGAGAGCATAAAACTCATAGTTGAAAATATAGGCAGTGATTTCTTTGACATTGACTATAGAAACATTTTTCTAGATATGTCTCTTCAGGCAAGGGCAACACAAGCAAAAATAAACTATTGGGACTACACCAAAATAAAAAGCTTTTGCATAAAGAAAGAAACCACCAACAAAACAAAATGGCAGCCTACTGAATGGGAGAAGATATTTGCAAATGATGTATCTGAGAAGGGGTTAATATCCAAAATATATAAAGAACTTCTACAACTTAACACCAAAAAATAATTCAATTAGAAGATGGACAAAGGACATACAGATGGCCAAAAAACACATGAAAAGATGTTCAACATCATTAATCATTAGCGAAAAGCAAATTAAAACCACAGTTAGCTATCACTGTGTATATGTAAACAGTAGAAACTTTCACTGAGTTTTACAGGTTGGTATTTGTATAGTAAGTCAATTGGTCCCTTTCTGAAATCCAGTAGAATTTTAATATGCTCAGAACTGTAAGAAATAATAGTAATTTTATATGTTGCAAAAGCATTATAGTTTTTCAGATTTGAAATCTGGATGAGGCCCCATTCATGATGCTGAAAGTTAAGCTGAACATTTTGCAAGTGTTTACTGTGAACAATGAGTATACCTATTGTGCCTTGGTGATTCTTTTTTTTTTTTATTCTTATATTAATCCCCATACATTACATCATTAGTTTTAGATGTAGTGTTCCATGATTCATTCTTTGTGCATAACACCCAGTGCTCCATGCAGAATGTGCCCTCCTCAATACCCATTACCAGGCTAACCCATCCTCCCACCCCCCTCCCCTCTAGAACCCTCAGTTTGTTTTTCAGAGTCCATCGTCTCTCATGGTTTGTCTACCCCTCCGATTTCCCCCACTTCATTCTTCCCCTCCTGCTACCTTCTTCTTCTTCTTCTTCTTTTTTTTTTCCTTAACATATATTGCATTATTTGTTTCAGAGGTAGAGATCTGAGATTCAACAGTCTTGCACAATTCACAGCACTTACCAGAGTACATACCCTCCCCAGTGTCTATCACCCAGTCACCCCATCCCTCCCACCCCACCCCCCACTCCAGCAACCCTCAGTTTGTTTCCTGTGATTAAGAATTCCTCATATCAGTGAGGTCATATGATACGTGTCTTTCTCTGTTTGACTTATTTTGCTCAACATAATACCCTCCAGTTCCATCCACGTCGTTGCAAATGGCAAGATCTCATTCCTTTTGATGGCTGCATAATATTCCATTGCATATATATACCCCATCTTCTTTATCCATTCATCTGTCGATGGACATTGTGGCTCTTTCCACAGTTTGGCTATTGTGGACATTGCTGCTATAAACATCGGGGTGCACGTACCCTTTCGGATCCCTACTTTTGTATCTTTGGGGTAAATACCCAGTAGTGCAATTGTTGGATCATATGGTAGCTCTATTTTCAACTTTTTGAGGAACCTCCATGCTGTTTTCCAGAGTGGCTGCACCAGCTTGCATTCCCACCAACAGTGTAGGAGGGTTCCCCTTTCTCCGCATCCCCGCCAACATCTGTCATTTCCTGACTTGTTAATTTTAGCCATTCTGACTGGTGTGAGGTGGTATCTCATTGAGGTTTTGATTTGGATTTCCCTGATGCCGAGCGATATTGAGCACTTTTTCATGTGTCTGTTGGCCATTTGGATGTCTTCTTTGGAAAAATGTCTGTTCGTGTCTTCTGCCCATTTCTTGATTGGATTTTTTGTTCTTTGGGTGTTGAGTTTGATGAGTTCTTTATAGATTTTGGATACTAGCCCTTTATCTGATATGTCATTTGCAAATATCTTCTCCCATTCTGTCGGTTGTCTTTTGGTTTTGTTGACTGTTCCTTTGCTTTGCAAAAGCTTTTTATCTTGATGAAGTCCCAATAGTTCATTTTTGCCCTTGCCTATTGTGCCTTGGTGATTCTTGATGACTGGGTGTGTACAAGGTAGAAGGGAACACTAGCATTTGCCTGCTACTTCTAATCTTATCAAATTGAAAGATATAACAACATTTTTAAAAAAAGAAAAAAATTGTCATAGAGAGATTGAAGATAGCAAGTATAAGCATCTTCATTAAGGTATTTTGCTTTAAGAAGGAGTAAAGATGTCAAAGTGGTAATTGGCAGTTAAAGTGAGGTCAAGAGATGTTAAGAAAGAAAATCTCGGGGCGCCTGGGTGGCTCAGTTGGTTAAGCGACTGCCTTCGGCTCAGGCCATGATCCTGGAGTCCCGGGATCGAGTCCCGCATCGGGCTCCCTGCTCAGCGGGGGGTCTGCTTCTCCCTCTCACCCTCCCCCCTCTCATGCTCTCTCTGTCTCTCATTCTCTCTCAAATAAATAAATAAAATCTTTAAAAAAAAATAAAAAAAAAAGAAAGAAAATCTCAAATGCAGTTTTTTGAACCCCTCTCTAAAATTGGGCTTTAGGCCTAGAACACTTTCTTTCCAAGAGATGAGCTCACATAATCTGTTTCAGGTTTATCACTTGTATGGCAGTATCTCTCCCTGTTTCAAGCTTAGTGAGTATTAGTTTGCTTAAATTTAAATATCAGTTACCTTCAAGCATGTCCCAACTTTCAGTATATCAGACTCCAAAGGTGAAGGGTCAGGTCTTTCTGGAACATGAGAAGGATGTGCATAGGCTACTCTCCGTGGACCATTAGGAACACAGACCATGTGCACTTAAGTTGAGGATATTAGTATACATGGTAATATGTTAAAGAAGGACAATGGGCTAAATGACTGCTTACTCAGCCTTAAGCAGAGTGAAAAAGAAATACTCCGATACCACATTTCCTAGTTCCAGGCACATAAGCTGTGAAACTATGACATCCCCACTGAGAGATGGCCTTTCAGTGCCCTAAGACTGATGAAAGCCAGGTTACAAGATACATTGTTCATCATCTCAAAATGCAACATCATATAAATTTTCATCCTGTTTATTTCCATGGCTAAAGCTAGAGCTCTTATTACAAAAATTGGGACTATGTCACTAGAAAGTAGCATATCTGGAGAGTCTAAGCAGTTCATCATCACAATAGCTCTTTACCTTATCACACTCTGTTATTGTACCCACTATGCTTATTTTCTGAAACTATCAAACAGATAGATAGATGATAGAAAATAGATAGATAGTAGATGGATAAATAATTTTCTCTTCATTTTCACTATTTCCACAACAGTGCTCTATCTGCAGCAGCAAGAACCATGTCTAACACCTGGCAAAACCTGAGTGATCATTGAATAAATACATAGATGAAAGACTAGAAAGAAACCAAGTTATTGCTGTAAAAAGTACAAAACATATGTCCTATTGGAAACACTTTTTGCTGTGTTTTTTTTTTTTTTTTTTTTAATGAACTGAATCTTTAAGAAGCTTGCCCCATGACCCATGACCAGGGTCCAAATACACCAGGGGCCTAACGGAGCTAAGCAAAATCAATTTACATTCTGAATTCCAAGAATTGCCTAGGTAATATTGACAAATTTTAGTAGGGATTATATCAGTGTGAATTTGTAGATGGTTGCCTAGAGGGCACAAAGCATGATTTTAATGTTTGCCATATTGGTTGCCTAGGGGACATCCCATAAGTAATAATATGTTTAAAATATGTTAAAAATATGTTTAAAAAATATGTGGGTAGCCAGCTCTTGCTCTAATAGTTAACTGAGTAGGCTGAGGCAAACCTGGACCCAGAATTCATCCTTTAAAGCTAACTTCATGGAATGCATAGAAAGGTAGTCAAAGATTGTAGAAAAAAGAGGATCTATTTTGTTTATCTAAATTTTGTCTCTGATAATATTCCTGTCATTTCTCATAAGCCCATTTCTTTGTTTAGTGACTATTGATTACGAAGGACACACATACAGGATGAAATGGACAATACTGCACTTTCCCAAATGAGATAAAGACTCCAAGACTAGGGGAGAAGCCAAGGATGGTCTAGCATAATTACTAGCTGGTGAAGGATTCAGGATCCTGAGAGTAAACACTCTATACAATTGATATTAACTATCTTTACATTTCTATAATGTGTTTTGATAAAACACACAAACAAAAAACACAACAAAACAAAGTCTCACCATTTTCCACTTCTCTTTATCAACCGGAATATGAATATTAAAAGTAGTAAAAGTGTTGAAGAAATTAATATGCAATATGCCCTGGTATTGTAGGGCCTCCATTTCTACAAAGTATTAAAATTGGTAAGGACATGTTGATGTTTAATCCACATTACTTTAGTAAGTGAGATAATTAAAAGTTTATTAAGATACTATTTTGATCATTGTTTAACCAATATTCAACAAAGGAGATGATTTTCATGTTTATGGTGAAAAGAGGTTAGTGGTGTAACTTGATGGGCTCTGAGATAGACCTTCCTCAAACATATCTCTTTCATTAATACCTAAAATTCAGTAAGCAGAAATTTATACCTGAATCCTAAATATTGCTTTCTTTATGGTTCTTTCTTCCAATGCAAATGCATCTAAAATGGTACATGCACTACATTTCTTATACTTTAGTATATAGTGACTCTTAAGAGTGAAGCAAGTTAAACTACTTCAGAATTAATAAGGGTTTTTTAAAAAACTATACAGGTCTTCCTGTCCAAACTACGTATCTATACTCATTATATTTATTTTACCTTGGATAAGAGGTCTAGAACATGAGAAGACTAGACATCTGAAGAGAGTATGTGTTGATAGTAGGGTAAGGATAAGGACACATGGAATGACATCATCAAAATTTGCCTCTCTATTGCCCCACATTTCAGTTTTGACTAGGTTGGAATCTGTCATTAGACACAATTGAAAAGTTTAGATATCTGTGTTTAGGAGTGGAGTGAGTAGGGGGCTCCTGGATGGCTCAGTCGGTTAAGTGTCTGCCTTCAGTTCAGGTCATGATCCCAGGGTCCTAGGATGGAACCCTGTGTCAGGCTCCCTGCTTCTCCCTCTGCCCCTCCCCTCTACTTGTGTTCTCTCTCTCTCTCCCTCTCTTGCTCAAGTAAATAAAATCTTATTTAAAAAAAGAAGTGGGGTGGGTAGAGAAGAAGAAAAATTATAAATAGAAGCATTAAAGATATGATGTGGGTTTAAAAGGATGTCATGAAACACCTTCTGATATTACTTTTTTAATGAAAAAGTTGTCAGGTTTTTAACTACAAATTAGATCCTCAATTTTTGAAGAAATCTCTACTTGGTGATACTTCAGGGGGAAAACGATGCCTCAAATACCACATGCTTTCTTTCATTAGTACCAAAAGAGTTGAAATAAAAAATTTTCTGTCCAAATATAGTTATTTTAATTATTTTCATGATAGTTTCTATTCTTAATATCAATTGGAAGTCACAGTGAATATTTGTAACCACTTTGGAGATCAATCTAAATTTATTGGTGTTGTTTCTTGCTAACAGCAAGCATATAATTGAGATACTTAGTCTCGGTGCACAGCATACATTCAACATTTCATTACAACCTAAAATGAGCCAGGATTTTACCCTATAAAATTGAGAGACAATTCTCAAATATCAATAGATGATATTTTATTTGAAAACTTTGGATGTGTTTAGAGCCCCATTTAAAATTCGGAAGATTACCATTACTATAACTTGTTTGTTATTTGCTAATGAAACAAAGAAATTAAATGTGTAGAACTTATAATATGACTGGAATAACCTTTGCTCTGTTTAATATTTCAATTTGATATTGTCCTAGATTGTGTTCCCTGGAAACAGATTATCAGTCTGTTATAGGTTGAGTTGCATTTGAGGAGTTTATCAGGGAGTTCTCTCAGGAGACACACTTGTGAAGAGGCTGAAACAGTGTTGGGAGGAGGGAGAGCTGATCCATCATGTAGTGGGAACTGATACTCCAGCTAATCCTAGGATCTGGGGGAATCCTATTGCCAGCAGCTGATATCTACTCTGAAGAATGACAAGGAGGGTTATGTTTGGTGGTAAGGACAATCACCGGAATGTCTCTTGAGGCTCCTAGTTTAAACAGTAAGTCGGGATGCAGCAGCCGTGAGAAGGACATAGTCACTGGTGGTTTCTTGGTCTTAGTCATCAGTTGCTATCTGAGAACAAAAGAATTCTGGAATTGATGGTGGACAATGAGGATGAAGAGTATCTGTTTTAGCACTTAGGTCAACTGCAGCACAGAAGCATTAATTTATTTATTTAACCTTAACTTTATGTTTCCCCAAGAAACAATTAACAAATCAAGGTCCTGGACAAGCTGTAATTTTACTTTAACAAGCAAGTGGATCTGGGCAATGCAGGAGGGAGACCAGAAGACTTTAGGAAATGAAACAGTTTAAGAGAATTGTGATATAAAATACTTCGGTGAATTGAGGAGCTGGAAGGCGATTTGTATGTTTATTTGATTCAGCCACCTCCTTTAAGGAGTGAGGAAACTATGCCCAGAAAAAATAAGTGACAAAGATATACCTTATAGTAATTGCAGAACTTAGACAAGAATTCGGGTTCTTTGTTCACTTAGAGTTCTTACCTCTGAACAATCTCAAAAAGGAAATTGTTCCAAAATGATGGGAACTACTGTAATTATAACATTTTTAAAGGAAAAAAATCAAGGTAAAACACATTAAATTATATCATCATTTCATCTATACTTGTGTTACATTACAACCTCAGTGAACATATTATTTTTTTTTAATTTTCTTGCTTATTTTTTGAGCATATTTATGGTACCAACTGACGCACTCTTATACTGGGAACATTACATGTAGAACTTGTGGTTTTTATATTACATTTGACTGCTTTATGTTGGACAGTATCAGAAATAACAATAATTTTAATTTCGTAAAAAAACCACTATCAACCTTTATGGTTACAGTGATAGGATAGCTATGGTCTTTATTCAGAGTTAAACATGTAATGAGTGTTCTTCTAGAACCCTGAACAAGTTAGATGGACATGAAAATGTGAAGAAAAGGGAAAAAAAGTTGGTTTTGTAATACATTAAATTGTGAGACATGAGAAACCAAACACTTTGACGATCTTCCCAACTCCTCATCCCCAATATTATGTCAGACCTGCACAGTGATATTTTTCTTCCTTTGCTCTCTTAGGAGCATGTTTTATGATTTCTGAAAATGTGCCATGGTCCCTGAAAAGTGAGTTGCCACAAGCAGCAGAGGACACTTTCACCCTTGTTTCCTCTCTGTATCTAAACCTTTCTGCACAGGCAGCCTTGCGACTTACGAAGATGACCAAGTCACCCTCTCTGCTATTGCATTATTTTCGTGCTGTGCTCTGCTTCCTGTGTTTTCATAATAGGAAGCTGGCTAGTGATTTGTCAAGTTATGGATCAATGACCTCATTTAGAATTCAAGACTAAAATACATTTTGTTCTGACTTCTTATTACAAAACACTCATTTCAAAAGTGTTACTTGGTTGACTCTGCTCAGCTGGTTAAGAAAATCCAAGGTAGTTGCATTGTCCTGGAAGAAATTCTCCTTAAACCAGAATGCAGAGTCCTAAATCCATGAATTCTCTGTTGCTTAAGAGACTAAAAAGGTGGAAGTAGATGGGCGCCTGGGTGGCTCAGTTGGTTAAGTGACTGCCTTCAGCTCAGGTCATGATCCCGGGATCCTGGGATCGAGCCCCGCATCGAGCTCCTGGCTCAGCAGGGAGCCTGCTTCTCCCTCTGACCCTGTCCCCTCTCATGCTGTTTCTCTCTCTCTCTCTCTCTCTCTCTCACTCTCTCTCAAATAAATAAATAAATAAAATCTTTAAAAAAATAAATAAAAAGGTGAGAGTTTCAGTGCTGATTGTTTATCAACTAGCAAAAGTGTCATTATATGTCATCGAGAGAGAAAGAGAATTTGAAAGAGAGAAATATTTATGCCACTTTACAAAGTAGGGAGAGTTTCCGAGTTCCTTAAAGAATATCCAAATTGTATCACTTTTTGAGGTAGGCTGTTTAAAGCAATAATACAATGTGTAGATACTCCAAAGGTAACTGCTCTGCCTATGCCTGTGCGAAAGCATATTTTTTCTCTTGAGGTTTGTGCAAATATTTTTTTTTTCTTTGCCAGCAAAGTAACAGCTTCAATCAATTTCTCTTTTAGCTTATATAAGAGATACTGATTAAAATAAGGATGATTCACAGATGGAACATGAAGCACACTGTTCCCCCTGGATATTAAAGGACAAACAAACAAGGTCTCTTCAGACTTCAGTTTTCTGTCAGAATGATCAGAGAACGGTAACTGAATGGCATCCATTAGGGAGAATTCAAGGCCAACTACGGCAATAGGTTTTGGTAACTGCCTGAGAGTATCTCATGGGAACTATGAGACTCTGACAAAACAGGACTGTCTTCTTGTCATGTCAGGCATCTGAATGATGGCCTTTACTTGGGACTGACATTTGGGTGATTAACTATATTTTGAACTTTTGTACTTGTTCTTTTTTGTCATGTTTTCATTCTTAGTCAAAGAGAGGTGGGGTGCCTGGGTGGCTCAGTCGTTAAGCGTCTGCCTTCGGCTCAGGTCATGATCCCAGGGTCCTGGGATCGAGCCCCGCATCGGGCTCCCTGCTCGGCGGGAAGCCTGCTTCTCCCTCTCCCACTCCCCCTGCTGTGTTCCCTCTCTCGCTGTGTCTCTCTCTGTCAAAAAATAAATAAAATCTTTAAAAAAAAAAAAAAAAAAAAGAGAGGTAACACCTTGCCTCTGTGATATGGTGTGCAGCGTTTTAACATCTGTTCCAGACTTTTTTCTTGACTACACCGGATTCTAGATGGTCTAACATACTAGAAATATTACCCAACTTCTGACCTTTAATTCTGATCAGTTGTCAAGGCTTAATCACCGCTATTTCTTTAAACTTTTCAAATCTCTCTTTCCCTTTGCCGCTCCTCCCTCTCTGTCTCTCTTTCTCCCTCTCTCATTTCCTTTGAGTTATTTTAGCCCATAACTTATGACCTGAATTATGTCAATAGCCCCCTATCTGGTTTCTCTGCCTCGGGCTGCCTCCCCTTCAAGAGGTTTCCACACCATAGTCAGAGTGGTCCCTCAAAATTTCAGCTTTGGTTGTGTGACCCCAGTGCTTGAAACACTTCAATGACTGCATCATTTTGTTGTTGCTGTTTTAGGTTTGACTCATTAAAATGATGTAAAAATTCTTTATTTTGGGCCCAGGCTTGCATCTCTAGCTTTCTCTCTCATTCATCTCTCTGCTCTAACGCTTGCCCTACTTAATGACTTGCAATTCCACAAACACAATACAGCCCCTCTCACCACTCTCATTTACAGGACAGTCCCTTTGTTTGAAATTCCTTTCTGCTTGGATAACTCTTATCTGCTTCAGATTTATTTTTACATTTTACTTCCTTAGGGATTGTTTGGGGGTGGGTATTTTTCCGTGACTAGATGGGGTGGCTTTCCTATGGCTACCGAAGCCCATGTTCTGTGTTCACTACTATAGTTGGACTACTAGCAAGTTGTTCTGTAATTGCTCTTTTGCTCTCTCAGCTATCTGACAAATTCCTTCAGAGTAGGAGGTTAGTGTGCTAGAGCTGAGTGATCCAAGGGAATATGAGAGGAAATGAAATCTGTGTGGTAGCTGGCAGGTCAGGTGGGGCCTTGTGGGCTGTGGAAATTTTTCAGGTGAGATGGAAGCAATTGGAAGGTTTCTAGTAGGAGAGAGGACTGGAGCAAGAGATGTTTGTATGGGCGTCAACAAAATATACTGATACTTAAGCAGAGTAAATAAGAGAAAAATAAATCGATCCAGACATATTATGAGAATTTTCAGGATATAAGGATAAAGAAAAGAAAAACACAAGAAACAACAACAACAAAAATCAGACATTATCAGAGAAGAAACAAGGACAACAAACAAAAACAATAATTAAAACAAAACTGATACCATAAAAGAAATAAAATTAGATTGACATTCAAATTTTGTTTAGTAAATACTAGAAGACATTAACTTATTTTCTTTTGTTAAATTATGTTTGCACAATTTGGTTATGATTCAATATTCTTTTAATGTAGTTTTGGTTTGGGTGTTTTGTATTTTATATATGCTAATAAGGGAAATAGTTCTGTAATTTTCTTTTCTCAAGTTATTCTTGCTTTTTTTAAGTATCAACATTATTTTAATGTCATAGAATGAAGTAGTAAGAGTTCCTTTTCTGTGGCCCAAAGGAGCTTGTATAAAAGACGAATTTTTACTTCCTTAAATGTTAAAATTTAATAAGGGATGTTTTCGAACTCATTCTGAATTGTTTTGTTCAACGATATATTTTGATGATTTTTTCCATTACATCTAAATTCTAAAATTTATTAATATTTGTTTATAATATCAACTTATTTTTTAATGTCTGCAGAACAGAGAGTAATGTACCCTTATTTTCATTACTGATAAATATCACTTTCTTCATGTTTGTTTGTTTTATTTTATTTTGGTCATTCCAAAGAATCTCTCTTTGGCTTTGTTAATGTTCTTGCACCGTTTGTTGTATATTTCAATTGTTTTCTTCTCTTAAGTTTATACTCTCCCTTCTATGGGCGGGGAGGTGGGGGTGGGTAGGTGGGAGGTGATTAGTTTGCTGGTTTTCTCTCTCTCTCTCTTTTTTTATAATGGCTTAGTTTTCAGCCTTTATTAATGGTGTATTTAAGGCTATCCATTTCTATTGAAGCACGCCTTTGGTTGCACTTAATATTTGACATGTAGTAATTTTCTTATTATTTAATTGAAATATTTTGTAATTTCCATTGAATTTCCTTTCTTTGATTCACATAATTTATGTTATTTTGAAATGTCTTCCCTATGTGTGCTTGAAAATGTGACATTTATGGTTGTTGAGCGTAGAGTTCTATAACACAGTAATAATGTTCTGTTAAGAATGTTTTTAAAATTTATCTAAAATGAAATTTTCTGCTTTTTCCAATGATTACTGAAAGAAGAGAGTTAATTAGTACTATAATTATAAATTTATTTCTCTTACAACTTTTCCAGTATTTTATTTACTTTTGAGATCATATTATTAGGGGTATTGAACTTTTTATCATTTTGAAGTGACTTTTGAAGATTTTATTTATTTGAGAGGGAGAGAGCATAAGCAGGGGAGGAGGCAGAGGGAGTGGGAGAGGACAAGCAGAGTCCCTGGTGAGCATGGAGCCCAATGCAGGGCTCCATACCAAGACCCTGAGATTATGACCTGAGCCAAAGTCAGGCACTTAACTGACTGAGCCACCCAGGTGCCCCTGAAGTGACTCTTAAATGCATTATATGATTTGTAGGAAAGTATTTAAATTTTTAAGTATTTTATTTGATTTTCAAATTTGAAATAAATCTATTTCAGAATTAATTTAAAATTGGTTTGCTAAACACTCAGTTTTTGCAGTTCCCACAAGGAAGTTTGTTAGCTCACAGGGCTATCTTAGGCAGTGTATCCAGAAGGATATTGGGTCAAAAACCTCAGCTTGATAGCAGGCTAATATTAGGCATAGCTCTTCATCAGAAGTTTTTGAAGTAGCCATTCAGCAGATAGCTCAGGTACAAGGAGATGTAATTCAATACCTTCTCTCGTTTAAAAGCCCCATGCTTCTCAGGAGCTAATATGCATAATGACTTTATACACATACAAAGGATCCCTGCAATGGCCATGTCAATTACAAGAGTCACTGTACTTAGGGAAGCCAAAGTTCAGAATCCCTCCGACAGTCCAGAAGCAATTCATAAATCAGGGAATATTTTTCACATAAATACTCCTACTTAGTATATAACTGACTTTTTATATTTCTCATGAGAGAGAGGCAGATGTAAAAGAGTTAGCCAAATGTTGAATGTTTCCAGCAGAGACAAGGGTTTGTTAATTATGGGGACCCACTAGCTCATGTTGGACTAGCTCATGTAGAACTATTGCCTCATGTTGTTCAGGTCTCAAAGGCCCATGGCTAAGGAAGTACTTTATTTTCCTGAATTTTGAGAATTGCATTCACTCATTCATTTAAAAAAAATAGCAATATTGAGCATATGCTACTTGTTAAATCTTTTTCTAGACTAAGGGGTTAGTCAGGGAATAAAACATCATATTCTTATAGAAAACAAAAGAAGGTTGTTGAGAGACAAATGAAGTGGGATGTCTGGAATAGATCATTTACACTGCTGATTAAACATAAGGAGGGGTTTTATGTAAATTCTTGGAGACAAGGATGTGAAACTGGGAGTTCACAGAAATTAAAAGGTAAAAGAAGGCAATAGAAGATCCTATGAACACATAGAATAGGCTGAATTCATAGGAAGTGTTAGCAGGGGCTTTCTTATATTCTGGTTCCTACTATGAGAATTATGGCAGACTAATTCTGACTGAAAGGCCACAAATAGGATGACAGGTATGCAAACATTAGTCATGGAAGCGTAGATGCAACCATGCTTCCTCAGCCATCTACATATGTGTATGTGGTCTTGAAATAGCAAACTCATCCCATTCCAGGTGAAAAAAGTGCTGATCCCTCAAAGAAAAGTCTTTTAATTTTAACATCTAAAGATCTAAAGTGTTTGATTAAGAAAAACATTTACTGATAAAGAGATCAATCCAACAAGAAGATATAACATTTGTAAATATTTAAACACCCAGCATAGGAGCACTTAAATATTTAAAGCAAATATTAACAGACCTAAAGGGAGAAATAGAGAGCAATACAATAATAGTAGGGAACTTCAATACCCCACTTACATCAATGCATAGATCATCTAGACAGAAAATCAGTAAGGAAATAGTGGCCTTCAATGACACGTTAGACCAGATTGACCAACAGATATTTACAGCACAGTCCATCCAAAAGCAACTGAATACACATTCTTCTCAATTGTGTTTGGAACATTTTCCAAGATAGATTATATAACAGGTCACAAAACAAATTTTAATAAATTAAAAAGAATTGAAATCATATCAAGTCTTTTATCTGACTGCAGTAGTATGAAACTAGAAATTACTTTCACAAATAAAACTGGAAAACTTACAAATATGTGAAGATTAAACAACATGCTACTAATTGGGACAATTAAGAAAACAAAAAAAAATAAGTTAAAAAATGCCTTCTATAAAAATGCCTTGAGACAAATGAAAATGGAAATGTAACATATCAAAATGTATGGGATGCAGCAAAAGTAGTTCTAAGAGGGAAGTTCATAGTGATAAAGGCCTACTTTAAGAAACAAAAAAAGTCTAAAATAAACAGCATAACTATACACTTCAAAGACTTAGAAAAGAAGAACAAATGAAACTCAAAGTTAGTTAGAAGGAAATAATGAAGATTAGAACAAATAAAATAGAGACTAAAAAGACAATGGAAAAGATCAGTGAAACTAAGAACGTGTTCTTTGAAAAGAAGAACAAAATGTACTAATCTTTAGCTAGATTTATTCAGGAAAAAAAAAGAGACAGGACTTAAATAAGTAAAATTAGAAAGGGAAGAGGAGATACATAAATGATACCACAGAAATACACAAAGGGTCATAACAGACTGTTATGAACAATTATATATTAATAAATTGGACAACCTATAAAAATAGATAAATTTCCAGAAACATATAACCTGCCAAGAATGAATCATGATGAAATAGAAAACTGAAAAGGCCAATTACTAGTAAGGAGATTAAATCAGTAATCAAAGCTCCCAACCAATAAAAGCCCAGGACCTGATGGCTTCACTGGTGAATTCTATCAAACATTCAGAGAATACTAGTCTTTCTCAAACACTCCCAAAACATGGGACTGATGAACATAGATGTAAAACTCAACAAAATACCAGCCAACCAAATTTAACAGTATATTAAAAGGATTACACATCATGATCAAGTAGAATTTATTCAGGGATGCAAGTATAGTTCATCATCTGCAAATCAATCAGTGTGATATGCCACATTAACAAAATGAAGAATAAAAAAATATAACTTCACTCATTTTTGGAATTTAAGAAACAATATAAACAAAGGAAAAAAAGGGAAAGAGAGAGACTAACCAAGAAACAGGCTCTTAACTATGGAGATCAAACTAATGGCAATCAGAAGGGAGGGGATGGGTGAAATAGGTAATGGGGATTAAAGAGTACACTTATCATGATGAGCAATATATAAAATTGTTGTTTAAAGGTATAAAATTGTTAAATCACTATATTGTACTACTGAAACCAATATAACACTGTATGTTAACTATACTGGAATTGAAATAAAAAAACTTAAAAATTTTAAAAATTATATGATCATCTCAGTAAATGCAAAAAAAAAATCCATTTATGATAAAAACTCTCAACAAATTAGGTATAGAGGGAATGTGCATCAACATAATAAAGGGCCTGACAAGCCCACAACTGATAACATACTCAAAGGTGAAAAGATAAAAGTCTTTCCTCTAAGATCAGGAAAAAAACAAGGATGTCCACTCTCACCACTCTTATTCAACATAGTATTGGAAGTCCTACCCAGAGAAATTAGGCAAGAAAATGAAATAAAGGGAATCCAAGTTGGAAAAAAAAAGAAGTAAATCTGTCACTATTTGCAGATGACATGATGTCATTCTAAAAACCCTGCAGACTCCATCAAAACAAATAGAGTAAAGTTGCAGGATACAAAATCAAAATTCAAAAATCCATTGTTTTATACACTAATAATGAACTGTCAGAAAGAGAAATTAAGAAAGCAACCCCATTTATAACTACATCAAAAAGAATAAAATACCGGGCGCCTGGGTGGCTCAGTCGTTAAGCGTCTGCCTTTGGCTCAGGTCATGATCCCAGGATCCTGGGATCGAGTCCCACATCGGGCTCCCTGCTCGGCAGGAAGCCTGCTTCTCCCTCTCCCACTCCCCCTGCTTGTGTTCCTGCTCTTGCTATCTCTCTCTCTGTCAAATAAATAAATAAAAAATCTATAAAAAAAAAAAAGAATAAAATACCTAGGAATAAACATAACCGAGGAGGTAAAAGACCTGTATATTGAAAACTGCAAAAATTAATGAAAGAAATTGAAGACACTAATACATGGAAAGCTACTCCATGCTCATGGTTTGGAAGAATAAATATTGTTACAATGTCAATAATACTCAAAGAAATCTATGGATTAAATGCAATTCCTTTCAAAATGCCAATGGACTTTTTCATAGAAATAGAATAAACAACCCTAAAATTTGTATGGAACCATAAAAGATGCTGAATAGCCAAAGCAATATTGAGATAGAAGAACAAAGCTAGAAGCAAGACAATCTCTGATTTCAAACTATATTACAAAGCTATAGTAATTAAAACAGTATGCTATTGGTATTGAAGCGAACATATAGATCAATAGAACAGAATAGAAAGCCCAGAAATAAATCTGTGCATATATGGTCAATTAAATTATGAAAAAGGAGCCAAGAATATACAATGGGAAAAGGGGCTAATATCTAAAGTATATAAATCATACAACTCAATAACAATAACAATAAAAAAAAGATCTGATTAAAAAATGGGCAGAAGACATTTTTCCAAAGAAGACATATAGATGGCAGACAGACACAAGAAAAGATGCCCTACATCACTTATCATCAGGGAAATGCAAATCCAAACCACAATGAGCTATAACCTCATAACTGTTAGAATTGTTATTATCTAAAAGACTAGAAATAAGTGTTGGTGATGATGTGGAGAAATGGAATAATTGTGCACTCTTGATAGAAATGTAAATTGGTACAGAAACTATGGAAAACAATATGGAGGTTCCTCAAAAATTTGAAAATAGAACTACCATATGACCCAGTAATTCCATTTATGGGTATTTATCCAAAGAAGATCAAAACACTAATTTGAAAGTATATATGCACCCCCACATTCATTGCAGCATTATTTATAATAGCTAAGATACGGAAACAATCTCAAGTGTCTACTGATGGATGAATGAATGAAGAAAGCCATAAAAAAAGAATAAAATCTTGCTATTTGTGACAGCAGAGATAGACTTCAAGGGCATTATGCTAAGTGAAATAAGGCAGACAGAAAAGGTCAAATACCACATGATGTCTCTTATATGTGGAAAAAAATATATATATGTATAAATCATAGATACAGAGAACAGATTGGTGGTTGCCAAAGGTGAGGGGGCAGGGCGAGGGGTGGAAGAAATGGATAAACCATTTTGTTTTGTTTTGTTTATATTTAAGAAAAAGGAAAATAATAAACGCCTGTATGTTTTTTATAAAACAGTTTCTGAGCAATTTGGGAACTATTTCATAAAAATTTTAGGTTAAAAATATTAACCTTTTCTTATAAAAGCCACTGTCACTAAATATATATAAAGGATCCATTGGTATTTGAATTCTTTCTAAGGCAGTTATAAAAATTCTGGAAAAGAGAATGTTTAGATATCATTAAGACTACATATTCTAAATTTGTTGAATTTTCACAGATTTCTGTGAAAGGACCAGACATGGCTAAATTATTAGAATATTAAGGAATTCTGTAAAATTATTAGAATATTAAGGAATTCTGTAAAATTGAGACAAATTTTCTGTATTCTAAAGATTCAGTGTTAATAAGCAGAGATTGACTTTTGCTGTAGTCACAGCTTAAGTGACAGAGTTTGGAACATGATCTGAGTATTAAAAGACTTGACCTTCATTCTGTAGGCCATAGACAGTCACAGAATATTATAAGCAGGTGGACAACATGATCAGACTTGCATTTTTGAAAGATCCCTCAGTCAGGAGCATGGAAGAATAGGAGGTGGCAAGACTACAGACTAGGACACAATTCAGTGCAATGAACAATCTATTGAGAGATTGTTCCATTGAAAGGATGGGATCTAGAGATAAGATGCAAATTATCAGGATAAAATAACTTGAGAAATAGTAAGAAAATATTAAAAAGGTAAAACCAAAGAGAGATTCAAAGGCAAGTCTCAGTCATCATTTAGATTTGAGAAGGAAATATATTTAGCACAAACAGACAAGAAAGCAAGATTATTTTGGAATGTTTCAATTTGGGAGTGTAGGTGCAGAGTAAGTAAAACAAGTTGGACTAATGAGGAACTGAAGTGAAATGTTGAAGCATTTTGCCATTAGAACTAAAAAGCATTTGGGGTGCCTGGGTGGCTCAGTCATTAAGTGTCTGCCTTTGGCTCAGGTCATGATCCCAGAGTCCTGGGATCGAGTCCCACATCAGGCTCCCTGCTCAGCAGTGAGTCTGCTTCTCCCTCTACCCCTCCCCACTGATTGTGATCTCTCTCTTTCATGCTCTCTCTTTCTCTCAGATAAATAAATATAACCTTTAAAAAAAGAAAAAAAAAAAAGAATTAAAAAGCATTTAAAAATAAAAGACAAGGGGCGCCTAGATGGCTCAGTCAGTTAAGCTTCTGTGACTCTTGATTTTGGCTCAGATCATGATCTCAGGGTCATGGAATGGAGCTCCATGCTCAGCATTTAGTCAGCTTGTCCCTCTCCCTCTGCTGTTCTCCCAGCTCACGTGCTTTGTCTCTCTTACTCTCTCGCAAATCAATAAATAAAATCTCAAGAAAAAGAGAATAAAACCCAAAAGTGGCAGGGAATTTTGACTGAAGGGAAAGTCCTATAACTGGAGATCGCTAAGAAATTGAAAAAAAGTTGTTGACTAAGTAAGAGTATGGAGTATTTGGAAAGACTGAAGTAACGGTTACAAACTCAGGTGTTAACAGTGGCCATCCTAATAATATAAAACAGGCTTTTGCTTATTTTAGGAATAATAATGTGTTTTATATCCACAAAGAAATATGTATATTTCTTTACTCCCATTTATATGTATTCATATTTATGTTTGTTTATATATTTATTTTATCAATATATATCTTTCCTCCTATTTATATTTATTCATATTTTCATATGTACATGGGAAGTAGAAATGCAAGCATAGTTTTTTTGATCCCTGTGAGAGGATGTAATCAAGAGTAGTGGGGAATGTGGTGAGCTGCTCTGGGTATGACATATCTAAAGGAAGAAAGAAGTACTTAAACCCAACCTGTGGTCATGGAGAAGTTATCTCAACAGGGATTGAGAGTATGAACTTTGCATCCAGATGATCTATGTGCATGCCTGTCTTTGCCCCTTACTAAGCAGTGACCTCTTGCAAATCACTGAACCCCTTTTGTCAGTTTCTTTGTCTGTAAAATAGAGTTACTAATATGTCCTACCTCATAGTGCTTTTATTACTATTAAATTTCTCAATTCACTGTAAACACTTAGAAATGAACCTGGAGCAAAGTGGGCACTCATTAAACAAATACAGGTTTTTTTGGTAAGTTAATTTTTTCTTGTGAGCCAAACTGAAGTACTGGTAGTAGTTGTTTGGAGCATTAAAATGGGAAGGATTGGATATAAACTCAAAAGACCCAAGAAGGGATTTGAAGGACATTTTATATAAAATTCCAGAAGTTGGAGTTTTATGAGTATAATATAGTTCAGAATATGGCCCTTTGAATGATTTGTTGAAGTTAATTATGGGTAAAATTGCAAGGAATTTTTGGGACTAAACTTTGTCTTCTATCTGGAAGTAGAAGTATTAGCGATCATAGGCTTTTTCTCTCAATGTTTACTGTGAGTGCATGTATGTGTGTATGCATACATGTGTGTGTGTGTAGTCTCTTATATTATAGAATACATTTTTAAAAGATCAAAGAGAAAATAAATAGTTCTAATTTCTGAGATAATGCAAATTAACTTTTAAAAAATATTGTATGAATTATTAGGTTGTTTATTACACGGGATTGGGAATTTTTTTTTCAGATTGTGAACTTAAACTTTTGAGAGAAAAGGAGCATAAATAGTTTGCAACTCAAAAAAGAATTTCACATATACCATAGAAACAATGACTTCTTGATATCAAGCTGGTTGAGATTGGTGTTGAAACTGAAAAAGAAAGAAAGCTTTTTGTTTTTCATCTGCTGTATGTATTCTCTGGTCAACAATGATGACCAACAATTATAGTATTGCCAATGATCTTCAGAAAGATTCATCCTAATCAGGAAGTAAATTATTTTACAAACATATTACAGAAGTGCTGGACAAGTAAGTTATGTAATTCAGCAGGAGATTAGCTATGACTTAACATATAGGCTGAGTTGAAGAAGACTCATGATTGTTCGGTTTGTTTGAAATAGTTTTCATTTTCCCTTGATATTAATCCCATTTTTTAATGAATTCCAGGAGCTGCCAAGTATAATGTTTTAATATTGCAATTACACCTTTCCAGAATCAGAAGTAATGCACAAAGTGATTTTAATCTGCTCAAATCAATATAATGACTTTTTAATTGAATATTTTAGTTTGTTGAGCTAATACGTATTTTAAAATGTGTATTTTTCTAGCATATTCTTGTAAAATGATTGAAGCATTATAGAGATTTTGAAGCTTAGTGTTCTCTGTTCCATTAACTGGCCACATTTAGTGACGTATGGAGTAATGGAATACTTTTTTAATTTTTTTTTTATTTAAATATGCAATTGCTACCGAAGACTAGCTATTTTCAAAGCAATAATATAATCACTGCAATTTTGGTTTGATTTTCCTGTAATTTAAATTTTAAAACAGAAAGTAAGAAAGCTTGTTAGCTTATACTGGGAAATACTGTTTTGTGACATTTATTTTTTTCTCACTATATTAAATTCAAGAATGTACCTTTTGAAATTTTCTTTTGTTTGTAAATAAAATTCATTATCTCAACTCAGCTTCCAAACAAAACTAGTCTCTTCAGAAATTCGCAATAGTTTATTAAATTTAAATCAATAGTCTGTACAATTAATAATACCAAAGAAGCAATATTAGTATATCAGAAAAATCTAAATATAAAAATAGTATTTCTGGGGGCGCCTGGGTGGCTCAGATGGTTAAGCGTCTGCCTTTGGCTCAGGTCATGATCCCAGGGTCCTGGGATCGAGTCCCGCATCGGGCTCTCTGCTCCTTGGGAGCCTGCTTCTCCCTCCTCCTCTCTCTCTCTGCCTCTCATGAATAAATAAATAAAATCTTTTAAAAAAATAGTATTTCTATCATAAAAGCCCCTGAAATATCCTAAAACTGTATACTGTTTTGTATTATTTGTGTGATGTGGAATTGTCCTGAACCCTTCTCTGTGTGATTTAAAATGCTAGAATGAAAACCTCATTTCTGTTATGGAGGAATTTTCTGAGGTATCAAGAAAGTGCATATTTTTGTAAAGGCAAAGCTTTCCACAAAACAAATATGTTCTCTATGCAGCTAGGCATCAGGTGGGAACTGCAGGACCAAGCAACTTAGTTGCCGAACAATGATTCATAGACTTTGATGTTGCCAAGTTCTGATTACCACATTGAGAAAATCATGACAAAAAGCCGGGATTGCTTTATTGGTGGGAGCATTGGACAAGTAAACATCATGGCCTTCTGACAGACATTTGTTCATGAAACTTGTTCATGAGACACTCCCATGAGTAACAAAAATACTGGGAATTACTTTGTTGAGAAGGAAAGGATACATATATAACATCTATCCACATATGATATGCATGTGCACACATATATGTATGCATGCAAATACATATATATTATGCATATATGTATGTGCATACAGATATGGGATACATATGTAATATAGGTATATATGATATACATACATAATACATTATAGACATATGATACACATACACATGTGCATTAATGTGTGCATGTGTTTATATACCATGCATGTGTATGTTGTGTATATATGCATGTGTGCATGTATATGTATTGTGTGTGTATATATATGCATAATATATATATACATACATATATATATATATATATATATATATGATTTTTTTCTGAATAAATTGATGAGTGAACACACATAGCTGTATGGTTAGGGATTGGGAAACATGCCACAAACCCTAGGATGGCTTAGCCAGCCACCTGGGTTCTAGTTAACACTTCACATCCCATACATATCAGGTAAATATGAATGTTAGATTACCTCATTTGGGCTTGGAGATACCAGTTATGCATGGTATAATCTTTTCCTTTATTTTTTTTTAAAGTTGACATCTTATTCCAATTAATGCTTTCAAATTCAGAATGTATTTTGGGAACTTCATTAATTGTTTTTCTAAGGCATTATTTTAAGCACTGCATTATCTGAATATATAAAATCAGCTTCATTTAAGTGACATTTTACCTTTAGAATTTAGATTGTTCCACATCTTTGGAATCTTAAATAATACACCATGAACCAATGACCAATATCATGGAAAATTTCTTCAGAACATATTTCTGGAAGTGTAATTACTGATCATAATGTAAGTATATCTAATGCTCTGGATACATGTTGCTCTGTCGATTTATTTATTTATTTATTTATTTATTTATTTATTTATTTATTTATTT
>NW_023270323.1:28462627-28492217 GCF_011800145.1 Mirounga leonina | reverse complement strand
TTTATTTATTTATTTATTTATTTATTTATTTATTTATTTATTTATTTGCATTTCTTTCAAGTTTTTATTAAATACCAGTAAATTAACATATAGTGTAATATTAGTTTCAGGTGTAGAATTTAATGATTCATTCCTTACGCATAACACCCAGTGCTCATCACAAGTGCCCTTCTTAATACCCATCCCTCTGTTTGTCTCCCCTCCAGTAACCCTCTTATTGTTCTCTTTAGTTAAGAGTCTATTTAATGGTTCGCTTCTCTCTTCTTTTTTTGGCCCCCTGAACATCTGCTTTCTTTAAATATTTTTTTAAAAGATTTATTTATTTATTTGACAGAGGGAGACACAGCGAGAGAGGGAACAGAAACAGGGGGAGTGGGAGAGGGAGAAGCAGGCTTCCCGCCAAGCAGGGAGCCTGATGCGGGGCTCAATCCCAGGATCCTGGGATCATGACCTGAGCCGAAGGCAGACGCTTAACTGACTGAGCCACCCAGGTGCCCCTGCTTTCTTTAAATATTAATACAATTTGTAATCTCACCCATAATATATATGAGTGACTCTGTTACTATTCCCCATGCCTGTTTGGGATTTAATGTATTTAAAAAAAAGGCATTTCACATCAATAGGGAAAAAGGCCCACTTAATATTTCTGAAATACACTTAGTATTACAGAAATGAATGGATTTTATATGAACTGCATTACTTTTTATTCAGAAAAATGACAATTATTTAAAAACATAGCTAGCATTAACAATAAATCATGGAACACTACATCAAAAACTAATGATGTAATAAATGGTGATTAACATAACAATAAAAAATTTTAAAAAAACAGGAAAAGAAAAAATATAGCTAGCATGAACTAATATTATCACTTTAGAAGAATTTCACAACTAAAATTATGTGGGATTTATTCCTGGGTTGCAAGGGTGGTTCAATATTCACGAATCAATCAATGGGACACATCACATCAATAACAGAAAGAATAAGAACCACATGATCAATTCAATAGACACAGAAAAAATATTTGACAAAGTACAACATCCATGCATGATAAAAACCCTCAACAAAGTAGGTTTAGAGGGAACATACTTCAACATAATAAAAGCTATCTATGAAAAACCCACAGCTAGTATCATCCTTAATGGGAAAAAACTGAGAGCTTTTCCCCTAAGTTCTGGAACAAGACAAGATGTCCACTCACCACTTTTATTCAACATAGTGCTGGAAGTCCTAAACACAGCAATCAGACAACAAAAAGAAGTAAAAGGAATCAAAATTGATAAGGAAGAAGTAAAATTTTCACTATTTTCAGATGACATGATACTATGCATAGAAAACCCAAAGGACTCCACCAAACCCTGCTAGAACTGATAAGCAAATGCAGTAAAGTCACAAGATACAAACAATGTACAAAAATCTGTTGCATTTCTATACACCAATAATGAAGCAACAGAAAGAGAAATTAAGAAAACAATCACAGGGGCACCTGGGTGGCTGTCAGTTAAGTGTCTGCCTTTGGCTCAAGTCATGATCCTAGGTTCCTGAGATTGAGCCCCGCATCAGGCTCCCTGCCTAGTGGGGAGTCTGCTTCTCTCCCTGTGCCCCTCTCCCTGCACTCTCTCTCTCTCCCTCTCTCAAATAAAATCTTAAAAGAAAACAATCCCATTTACAGTTGCACCAAAAATAATAAGATACCTAGGAATAAACCTAACCAAAAGGGTAAAAGACCAGTGCTGAAAACTATAAAACATTGATGAAAGAAATTGAAGATAACATAAAGAAATGGAAAGACATTTCATGCTCATGGATTGGAGAAACAAATAGTGTTAAAATGTCTATACTACTCAAAGCAATCAACAGATTTGATGCAATCCCTATCAAAATACCAGCAGTTTTCACAGAGCTAAAACAAACAATCCTAAAATTTGTATGAAACCACAAAAGATCCCATATAGCCAAAGCCACACTGAAAAAGAAAAGCAATGCTGGAGGCATCACAATTCCAGACTTCAAGTTATATTACAAAGTGGTAGTAACAAAAACAGTAAGGTACTGGCACAAAAATAAACACATACATCATTAGAACAGAATAAAAAATCCAGAAATAAACCCACAATTATAGGGTCAATTAATCTTGGACAAAGTAAGAAAGAATATCTAATGGGAAAAGAGAGTCTCTTCAACAAATAGTGTTGGAAAAACTGGAAAGCAATGTGCAAAAGAATGAAACTGGACTACATTCTTACACCATACACAAAAAGAAACTTAAAATGGATTAAGGACCTAAATGTGAGACAGGAATCCATCAAAATCCTAGAAGAGAACATCTGCATAGCCATAGCAACTTCTTTCTAACTATGTCTCCTGAGGTAAGGAACACAAAAGCAAAAAGAAATTAGTGGGACTACATCCAAATAAAAAGATTCTGCACAGCAAAGGAAACAATCAACAAAACTAAAAGGCAACCTTCAGAATGGGATAAGATATTTGCAAATGACATATCTGATAAAAAGTTAGTACCAAAACATCTGTAAAGAACTTATCAAACTCTACACCCAAAGAACAAATAATCCAGTTAAAAAATGAGCGGAAGACATGAATGGACATTTTTCCAAAGAAGACATACCGATGGCTAACAGACGCATGAAAAGATGCTCAACATCACTCATCATCAGGGAAATACAAATCAAAACCACAATGAGATACCACTTCATACCAGTCAGAATGGCTAAAATGAACAACACAGGAAACAACAGGTGTTGGCGAGGATGCGGAGAAAGGGGAACCTTCTTAAACTGTTGCTAGGAATGCAAACTAGGGCATTATGGAGGTTCCTCAAAAAGTTAAAAATAGAACTACCCTGTGACCCAGGAATTGCACTACTAGGTATTTACCCAAAGGATACAAAAATTCAGATTCAAGGGATACATGCACCCTGATGTTTATAGTAGCATTATCAACAATAACCAAATTATGGAAAGAGCCTAAAAGTCCAATGACTGATGAATGGATAAAGAAGAAGTGGTATACCACTTCCATATATATAATGGAATATTACTCAGCCATAAAAAAAGAATGAACTCTTGCCATTTGCAATGACGTGGATGGAGCTAGATAGTATTATGCTAAGTGAAATAAGCCGGTCGGAGAAAGACAAGCATCATATGATTTCACTCATGTGTGGAATTTAATAAACAAAATAGATAAACATTGGGGGGGAAAGTAAAAAGAGGGCAAGCCATAAAACAGCCTCTTAACTATAGAGAAAAAACAAAGGGTTACTGGAGGGGAGGTGGGTTGAGAACGGGTTAAATGGGTGGTGGATATTAAGGAGGGTACTTGTTGTGATGAGTACTGGGTGTTTTATGTAAGTAAGGAATCACTAAATTTTATACATGAAACTAATATTACACTGTATGTTAACTAACTGAAATTTAAATGAAAACTTGAAAACTAAGAAAAAAAGTATAAATCAGTGTAACTGGAGTATCGGAGGACAGGAGTGAGGAAAGAGGAAAGAGACAATATTTAGAGAGAGAATGATCTATCGTACAACCTTTGCTCCCTTATTTCTGAAGTCATCATTTTATCCTGAAGTGACAATTTTTGCTCAGAGTCTGATATCTGGTAAACATGCTCTTGTATTTTTGAGTGCCTGCTGTCTTGTTCAGCTTGGGCTGCTATAAAAAAAATATCATGATTGAGTGGCTTAAACAACATACACTTATTTTTCAGTTCTAGAGGCTGGGAAGTCCAAACTAAGCGGCCTGCAGATTCACTTCCTACTAATGATCCTTTTTCTGGCTTGTAGATGGCTGCCTTCTCACTGTGTCCTCACATGGTGGAGAAAAAACAGAAAGGTGTGGTCTCTCTTTCTCTTCTAATAAGGACACTAATCCCATCAAGGGGCCCCATGACCTCATGACCTCATCTAACCTAATTGCCTCCAAAGTGCCCACCTTCCTATACTATTGCATTGAGAGTCAGGGCTTAATCCTATGAATTTGAGGCAGAGGGAGGGCACAAATAGCCCAAAACACTTGCTGTGTGCACTATGAAAATAAAAGAGTTGAGCTGAAGGGCAGGTCTGTCTGATGCCAGAGTTTAATGATTGCTCTTTGCCTGCACTATGCTGTACCCCCTCCTCACCCATTTGTCCCTACTCCAAAGGTAGTATATCCTCTATATTCTATCATAAAGGTAAGCAAAATATAGCGTGTAGCCCAAATTTAGCCTGCCACTTGGTTTTGTAAATAAATTTTTACTCGACTCCCCCCATAAAAAAGAAAAAAGAAAAGAACTTATAAAACTCAATCCCCCAAAAACAAATAATCCAGTTAAAAAATGGGCAAAAGACATGAAGACATTTCTCCAAAGAAGACATAGAGATGGCCAACAGATACCTGAAAAGATGCTCATCATCACTTATCAGGGAAATGCAAATCAAAACTACAATGAAATATCACCTCACACGTATCAGGATGTTTAAGATCAACAACACAAAAAACAGCAGATATTGGCAAGGACGTGGAGAAAAAGGAACACTTGTGCACTGTTGATGAGAATGCAAGCTGGTATGGTCACTGTGGAAGACAGTATGGAGGTTCCTCAAAAAATTAAAAATAGAACTACCTTATGATCTAGCAATACTACTGGGTATTTACCCAAAGAGTACAAGAACATTAATTCAAATGGATATGTGCACCCCTATGTTTATAGCAGCATTATTTACAATAGCCAAGATATGGAAGCAGCTCAAGTGTCCATGGATTGATGAATGGATAAAGAAGAAATGATATGTATATAGTGGAATATTATTCAGCCATAGAAAGTATGAAAACTTGCCATTTGCAACAGTGTGGATGAAGCTATGGAGTATAATACTTAGCAAAATAAGTCAGTCGGAGGAAGAAAAGTGGCATATGATTTCACTCAAATGTGGAATTTAAGAAACAAAAAAAATGAGCAAAAGGAAAAAAAATAAGAGAGTGAGAGATAGAGAAAAACCAAGAAACAGACTCTGAACTATAGAGAACAAATTAATGGTTACCAGAGAGGAGGTGGGTGGGGGAATGGGTGAAATAGGTGATGGGGATTAAAGAATGCATTTCTGGAGATGAACACAGGTGATGTATGGAAATGTTGAATTACTATATTGTACACCTGAAACTAATATAAAACTGTATGTTTACTAAGTGGAATTAAAATAAAAACTAGAGGCGCCTGGGTGGCTTAGTCCATTAAGCATCTGCCTTCAGTCAGGTCATGATGTCAGTCAGGGTCCTGGGATCCAGCACCTCTGCTCATGCTCTACCATTCTCTCTCAAATAAATAAATAAAATATTTAATAAATAAATACATAAATACTAAATATATATATGCAAACTTGATTGCAAAACAAATATATATGTGTATGTATTAAACAAGTATGCAGAAGTGTATTCACACATTCATACAAACACAAGTTTCTCAATAACCCAGACTGTGTATTTATGTACTGAACAATGTAGCTATATTGACTACAGATCTAATATATATATATATATATAATTTTTATATTGCATATGTATGTTAATACTGGCTTTAGAAAAGTTTTGGAATTAGTGGGCTTTATTTATTTGCCATTTAGAAGATCATGATATGAAGTAAGTTTAATTTAGTTATTTTTCCATTATTAAAAATGCATAATATCAAAACTTGTTCAAATAAGTTAAAAGAAAGGAGTTGGGGAAAAGCAGATACGCAAAAACAGATTGTACAAAATGAAGGTAATTAATAAGAGCATTTTCGAGGAACATTAAGTTGTGATTCTTACATTTATGAAAAATGGATTAGATTTTACTTTGTTTCTGTTACTTCCTAATAATTCACATTTGTTATGTTTTATGAATATGAAAAGAGTTTTTAGCTTAGAGTTAAAACACAGGTGGACTGAATGCAGGATGCCTAGTTATCTGATTTTAGGAAGTGATTTTTAGAATGCTGATTACTCCCCCAAGTATTTTTCAGTATGCCCACATATAAATGAACTCTTACACAAAAGTTGTAGCTCATTAGAGATTGCACATCACAAGATTTAATGAAGTGAAATACATTTAAATAGTAAGGATTACAGGAAAGAAATATTGAAATTATGGAGACAAAGGAAGCCCTTCTTAGAACACTTAAGCCAGTAAGTGGCATAGGGAGAATACATAAATAAATCCTGACCACAAATTTCCAGGAATTAGAATAATGCAAATGATATCAATAATATCATTTTATATTTTAACTGATCTTATTTACAGAAAAAATAGCTCAAAGCTATGATATAGTACTAAATACATAGAATATATAAATACTAGATGAAAATAATTTAAAACTCCAGCCTCTTGTGGTATGCTCCAATGCTTAGTATTACACAGTTTTTTTTTTTTTTTTAAATATACCGTGTATACATCATTTGCACATTGCTAACTTATATTCTGGAATTTTCCTTAAATCACTGTAATAAAATGTATTCATGATATAGTATAATAGCATCAGAGATGCAAAACCTATGTGAATAAGCATTTTTGTTTTGTCTCTATCCGTCACCAATTTAGTCTTTTATAAACTAAAGAAAAATAGGGAAAATGAGGAGAAAGCTCTTAGGCCTGTCAGGATTAATGGCACTGCCAGTGTTGTTAATCTCTCTCTATTCAAAAGAGTACAAAAAGCAAGCCCCTAAAACAAAATTAGATGAAAACATAGTCAAGACTCCCAGAAGTACTAATAGAGTTATTGATAAAGCCCTAATATCCACTCTTCAGGGACATTTTTTTAACATTTAAATTTCAGAGTATCCTGAGAGGAAGGTTTTTTGGAAGCAAGCTGCAGACATCTGGAGTCAGTGTTCCGCATTAGCAGTATTAGGTGAAGTGTGGGTGGATGTTAGCATCTCTTTTCTTTAAAATGTTTTGGAACGCTACTGTACAATACCCCGCAGAACAGGCAGATTCCTGTAATTATGCCACACAAACCCTCCCATTGCAGGCAATGGAGATTTTACACACAGAGCAAGTGAAAAGCTGTATTTTCAGGGAACGTTTCTTTAGTGAGTAACAAGAGTGGTGAAATAATAGGGTCTTTTATTTATAGAGTTCCTTAGTTCAAAGAGCTCAAAGGAAGCGGTAGTCATGATCTCATTAATGAGCAAAGCAGCTCTGTGAGAAAACATAGAACCAATAACCATATTCTGCATATAGGGAAACTTAGGCTTAGAAAGTTATGTGTGAGACCCAATTATCTTTATGTTGTATGTGATGAGAATAGTAATGGGAATACAACACTGTGCGAAGCAGTACGCTCAGTGCCTCCTAGGCAGCCGTCTGCAGGTTGCTGGATTGCACAAGGTGGCTGCAGCTTGCCTTGGTTTTCTTCCTAGACCACTTCCTAATCCCCACAAACCTACGGGCGTTCCTTTATGCACAACACAGCCATAATCATTATAAATCTGCTAAAGGTGGTTTCCATACAGGCTTAAATGTCATCTTTGCATCATGGTAATGTTTTAGCTGTATTTATGTTGCCTAAGATGAGCTGATGCTAGGATTTTGACTGCGTCAACAATACAGTGGTAGTATTTTGCTGTGGTTATAATACATCTCAGGTTAGGATAAAATCCGATCTCTAAAGAAACGATTAAGAGAGGCATTTAGAAAATGTTGTAGCATGTGCTTTATTGAGAAAGTCCAGGTCCATTCGCTTTCTGTGCATTTAGGATAATAATTGTGAAATTCCAAGTTAGGGATATCCATGAAGTACTAAAGATAAAGATCAAAGGAGTATTGATAGGCAGTTACATTCCATTAATCTTAGAGAAGAATAGAAAACTGCCTTCAGAGTAGATCAGCCCATGCTGAAATTTCCTAATTTTTTGTGTACATTCTCCTGAACCAGTTTTCACAAAGTAACAATGATTGGGTACTGTTCTTTCAATATTCATTGCTGTGCTTTCTGAAGAGTCCTGAAATCCATGACTACTTAAGTGTTTCAAATGGCTAATTCTTATTAAGAGATAAATATATAGAATTTAAGATGCATCTCTATTTTAACAACAATTATTTTTCATCACTTGGAGAATTTGAGAATAATTTCCATATTCACAATTCAATAGTCAGTATTCTATATTTATGATTCAAAATATTTTGCTAAGATGAGAACACTTGAATTTACAGTAAATGCTTACATGCCATCAGCCATGATACTTAAACACTATAGTTGAGTTTCAACACTAATTTTAGGATTCTTTGGAAATTTACAGTATTTCCCCAGTTTTTCTAAGTTATAAAATGAAGATATTTAATAAGACTGCTTCATCAGTAAGCCAACATTTTTTAAGTGGTTATTAAATACTAGCATTTTCGTATTTATGGATAATGTCTAGTTTTCATGGAGAAAGCCAAGCAGTGACTGGTTGACAAAAATAATGAGAAGGAAAATATTTAACTTTCTTCAGTGATGGGAATAAAATTCAGTTTATCAATTAAATGGCATTCAGCTAAAGATTGCCTAAGTGATGAACTTGCCTAACCCCTTTTCTCTTCTGCTTGAAAGACATCAGACACTAGTGCACCACAGAACAGAGGTTAGGTGACTTGTTCACAGTCACATGCTGCCGTATATCAGAATGAGGAATCAGATTCCATCCTCTGTGCTGTGCACCCAGAGCTCTAAGCTCAACATGCCATTTACAGGTTCAGAAAATTACTTAAATCTTATTGCAAATAGAATCTCAAGCGTTGTCTAATGTCTGAGATTACTTTCTGGAATTCTCTTTTTCTTTTTCCTTTGGGAGGTGTCAGAATTTCCTTTGCTTTGCTTTACACATGAAAATGAGAATAATTAAAGATCTTTATTTATAACATGTAATCTGTTTACAGATTAATTATCTGCGGTTACTATCCGTAGTTGCCCTCCCCCCAGATATGAAAATCTTATTGAAATTCTTTTGAGAAGTTTCATCAGAGTTAGTCTAATATGTATGGAAACCCTTATTCTCCTCTCATTCTATTAAGCCAAAGAATGCAGATTTGAGGGGAAAAAACAAAACAAAACAAAACAAAAAAAAACCTTGGATGATACAATGTATCCTTTAAATTCAAATTTGCTTTTTCTCAGAGGCTATTAGTATTAAATAAAATGATGGCCGATGCCAATAATTTTTTTTTCCTTATTTGTAGGAAAACCTGGCACAGTAAATAATATCCTAAAAAGGGTCATATTAGATACACAAGTAAATAGACTATTGTAGTTTATTAAAAACGATATAAAATGATAAGTTTTAATACTAAAATGTATCTGCATACATAACTAACTAAAATCCAAGTTAATTGTGCATATTTAAAAAATAAGAATGACAATATCTATAATTTTATCTTAAATGAAAAATGAAAACTGATATTTATACCATATGATTTCAAGTGAAATGTAGTTTATACCTGTGCTACCGAAAATGATTATATTTTGGACCAAATTAAATTTAAAAGGCTCAATAATAAAGAATACACATATTCTTTTTATGAAATGTTCCTATAGGCTGTTGGCCTTGGATTTGAACAACCACACCAAACCCCTTCAGGTAAGAAATTTTATATATACATAGAAATTATATATATATATGTGTGTGTGTGTGTGTGTGTATGCACATATATACACACATATATATAAACATATGTATAAAATAATATATACATATATAAAACATAATATATACATATATAAAAAACATATATGAAATTTATATTTATATATAAACATTCTTGTGAATACTTCTTACATTGGTTATCTATTGCTGTGTAACAAATTGTTACAGAACTTAATCACTGAAAGCAAAACACACACACACACACACACACACATTATCTCAGATTTTCCTTGTGTTGGTCAGGAACCCGGACAATGCTTATCTGGGTCCTTTGCTTTACAGTCACTCACAAGGCTGCAGTAAAGGTGTGGGCCCAGGGTATGCACACTCATCTGAAGCCTCAAGTGGAGGAAATTGTACTTCCAGTCTCACCCAGTAGCTGTTGGCAACATTCAGTTCCTCAGAGTTCCTTGCCTGGTGTACCTCCCCAAAGTGGCAGCAAGCTTCATCAAACCCACTAAGGAAGAATCTTCCAGCAAGATGAAATCATAATCTTTTATAATCTATTCAGAAAAGAGACATCCAGATTACCTTTATTGTATTCTATTTGTTAGATGTCACTAGGTCCAGCCCACACAGAGATAGGGAATTTCACAAGGGCAAAGAATGCAGATTTGAGGGGAAAAAACAAAACATCCCAGGAGGTGGGGATCATTGAGAAGTATCTTTGATAAAGGCCTAAGACACTTCTTTAAAGCTATACTTTAAACATGTTCTTGGTTTCCAAAAAATTGAGTGAAAACTTAGGAATTTGTGTTAGGTCTACAAAATAATGTACAAAATTAAAACAATCTAGAAACAGTAAGTCCCTGAGAGGAATGAGTAGCTAAGACATTTATGACTTAGTTCAGACTCATATGAAGTAAAAACTGTCTAAAGCTAGTAAACAGTATAAGATTTTATTGAGATGCTTGAGGATCTGTTGGAGTTTCATATTAAAAAAACTTTTTTTTTTTTTTTCCCCAGGGAGTACATATGTTTTTAAAAGTTGATTTTGGTTCTATTTTTTTTCTCATTGCTGTAAATAAATCCCTGCATTTATCTATCTCTGAGTGTTCATGCCCTGATCCTTCTGTTCACATTTTGACTCCTATATTAGTTATATGCCTTTGACAAGTCATTTAACTTCCTTTGCCTCAGTTTCCTCATTCTAAAGTTAGAAGGATATTTAAAACTTAATACACAAAATACACATTCCATAAAAGATCATTATTGTTATATCCTTTCTCCCATATCTTAGATAATTCTCATGATTGATGAACTTATTAATGTATATATATCCATCCAATTAATGGCAAAGATTTATTAATTGCTAACATAGTGCATTAGTTAGCTTATATGCTATTATGTGCTGTGGATACTGAAGGTGGCATAACATTACCATTTTTCATATTATGGTGATTGCCATTCTAGAGACAGAAACAAGATACTATAGGAGCACAGAAAAAGACTTAATCTAGGGGTTTGGCAAAAGTATACAAAACACCTGAATCATATCTAAAATGATGAGTCTAGTGAATTTGGGGAAAAAATGGCATCCCTGGTAGATAAAATGGCACATGAAAAGGTATCAAGTATGGGAACCATTCAGGAATGTATAATCTATTCAGGAAAAATAAATTGTTTCTATAACTGATGAATCAGTTCTTGTGAAGACTCCATAATAGGTGAGTCTAAAAGGGTAGGAGGAATGGGACTCATGAAAAGCTTTATGTGCTTATTGAAGGATTGTATATTTTTTATTTATTTATTTATTTATTTTTTAAAGATTTTATTTATTTATTCATGAGAGACAGAGAGAGAGAGAAGCAGAGGGAAGCAGGCTCCCAAGGAGCAGGGAGCCCGATGCGGGACTCGATCCCAGGACCCTGGGATCATGACCCGAGCTGAAGGCAGACGCTCAACCGTCTGAGCCACCCAGGCGCCCTGTATATTTTATTTAAAAGAGGCAAATATAGTTGAAATTTATGTTTTCTTTAAGAAGTAAGGAAATACATAACTATGTTTTATTAATTCAAGGTAATCCTTGATATACTATAGTTAGTATGTATAAGCGGATATTTTTCCAATGCCAAAAGAAATAATAAACTACTCTGAATTAACATTGACTCCAGTTAGCCTGACTCATCTTATCTCAAGTAGAACTTTTAGCTAAAATAAGCAATGAATTTATAGGATTGGATATAAGAAATAACTAATGTACTCTTAGCTTTCTGTAATTTTAAAATATATGTTTAGCTAATATTTAGTCTATGGAAAAATGAAAAGTGACAAATTTAAAGAAAAGAAATTCCATGTTTAATATTAAGCAGCTTTTTTGAAAGAAAATATGAACTCTAGAGAAAAATATTTCTAGTTTATTTGCTAAGCAAAAAATAAGTGAACATATAAAAATGATCACTTTTATAATAAAAGGTGAGATAAAAACTTCACAGTAGGGCGCCTGGGTGGCTCAGATGGTTAAGCGTCTGCCTTCGGCTCAGGTCATGATCCTGGGGTCCTGGGATCGAGTCCCGCATCGGGCTCCCTGCTAGGTGGGGAGCCTGCTTCTCCCTCTGCCTCTGCCTCTCTCTCTCTCTCTGACTCTCATGAATAAATAAATAAAACATTAAAAAAAAAAAACTTCACAGTAAGTATGATCTAGACATGATAGGAAGAACATACCCCAACAGTATGTGGAAGTTCAGGAAATTAAATGCTCAACTTAGTAAAATTTTTGGTAGGTATGCATATTATATCTCAATAAATATGTTTGAAAATGTTTTAAAGTAAAAACTTGTACGCACCTATCTTCCCTCCACCCCCCAAAAAATGAGGAAAAATAAATATATATATTTTTTAAGATTTTATTTATTTATTTTTGGGGGGGCACAGGCAGGGGGAACGGCAGGCAGAGGGAGAAGCAAGGTACCTGCTGCTCAAGGAGCCTGATGCAGGACTCAATCCCAGGATCCTGAGATCATGATCTGAGCTAAAGGCAGACGCTTAACCAACTGAGCCACCCAGGAGTCCCAAGAAATATTTTTATTAGGAAGTTGGAAATTTACCAAAAAAAAAAAGTGATAGGTTTTCCTCTTAACCAATCAATATGGGAATATGGAAACTCTGGAGTTTGGAAAGCCAAAGAGAGAAAGAGAGAAAATTTAGAATGCCCCACTTACCTTTGTCTGATATCAATTTTAGTTAGAAATTTGTACACCCTTCTTTTTGTCTTTTCTTTACTCCTTCTTCCTTCTCTTTATCTACATTCTTCTGGTATACTAGAAGGAAGCTCAAGGTCTTCTAAGATAATAATTCTACCTAATATATTCTTATTTTAAGCAAATTTTCTGCTATAATAAACAAGAATATGTATGTGTAGGGCATGATGTATAACTGGGAACCTAAACTATGTGATATTATTGCCAACTATTTAAGTTAAACTCATAGCGAAATTGCTTTCTATTATGTTGTAGACACCTCGTCAGAAATGATTTATTCAGTACTAAAGCAATAAAGTTACATATAAATTTGAAACACTCTCTCTTCCCTCTGGAATTAATGTCTTAAAGGACATACTAACCAAATATGGCTTAGGAAATACTATGGCATTTTGTATTAGGATAAATTCATGCTTTATACAAGCATAAACTAAAATGGATAGATTTTTATTTTGAGAAGCTATTTGATGATAAAGTTTAAAATGTGTTAAATGACCAATTGAAACAGAGAATCCATTGTCAATCTCTGATATAAGTAGCCAACATTTTAAACTATTAATTAAACATATTGATGACTCATCATTTCCATAGAGGTCTGTAGATGTTTGGCTGTCAAAAATACTGAAGTGTCACTAACTAACCAGGCACGGTAGAGCTAAAGCAATTAATGAAGTAGGTTTCTTGTCTTCACAAAATCTACAACTGCTGAGATGAAAGAGTTTCTGAAGGGAATAAGAAAGGAGATAAAATTCAAATGTGAGCAATTGACATTAATCCCTAATGTTCCCTAAATTGCATAGTTACATAAAAAGTGAAGGAACAGACTCAAAAGGAAGATTGTGGTTTGTATGCTATATATCCCCGTTTTAGATCTACTGCTGATGTGGTACATGAGTGTTAACAAGCCAGGAGCTTCTGTGCAACTTGAATTCCTCAACTGAAAAATCAGGATAATGTTTCTATTACCCAATCTCAGAAGACTAATAGGAGAAACACAGAATAAAAGTAATTATACAGCAAATGCAAATGTTCGTGTAAAATATTAATCTAAATTTGGTATCTGTCATAAGAAAATTCCATTTCAAAGGGAAATTTAGCTTACATTCAACTTCCCTGAAGCTATAATGAGCTTTGAATTCAATGTTAGGTTCTAATTTCCTTAAATAGAAAAGTTCTATGTAAAATCAATGTGAACTTTACAATAGAATGCTTTCATTATGTAGTCCCAGGCCAAACAGGAGGCAGGGGCTAATTCCCTGCTATATTTCACTGAATACAGTAAGAATAATAAGTGCCCACCATGAGATTTAAAAATCCACTTAGAGCCTCTTCATCAAAGACCAGAGGAATAAAAATCAAGTATTCCCAGACATAAGCACCCCTAAGTAAACCTTGCGGTAATTAGGAACCCATGATGAGAACATTTCATTGGGCAATAAGAGGGGCTGAGGGAGGAAATGTTTATAAACCTGTCCTAAATTTTAACCAATGCTTTGGGCAAAAAGAATCTGATGCTCATTAGAGTGTATTTTTCCATTTATGTTAAATCCTTCAATCACATATTTAGAATGTAACACATGTATTTATATACCACCATCTAATAACAAAAATATTAATATATTTTATGATATGGTCAGTAGAAGATTTGTGTTAAATAAATACATTTGGCAAAGAGAAATGCAGCATTCTTTGCTACTAATTTTAAAATACAAAAGGGAAAATAAAATACTTTAAAATTTTTTGAAAGCCTTTTTTCTGTTGTTGTTTAATCTCTGTATTTCCCTAAACTCACACTGTCTATGTTGATCTCATTGATAATATGTCTTTGCCTTTAGTTCAAATTAAGTTTTAAAGAAGGTGACATTTTAAAAAAGTATTTAGTGAGCATTGTGAGTACTTACGTGGCAGACACTTATTTGGGACTCCCAAGGACACTTTCCAGAATGCAGTCACTGCCTAGCAGCAGGTGAGTAGTTAGCTTACTGACTCAACAGTCTACAGCCTCAGGATGTGCCTCAGTTAGTAGAGTTGCTTCTCTTCTAGGGAGACGCCTAGTCAATGACTGAGTGGGTGATGGTATATGAGCCTAGCCATCTTTGCCCAACATGGCATCCCTCTAACAAGCCATATTTGCTTCAGAGCTCCCCTTTGGGTTGCCATGTCTACATTGATTCCCTAGAGATGGATAAAAAAAAGAAAAATCTGGGCAATTAACAGGAAAATAAAACTAAATGTGAGATTAAGAGAGGTTTTTTGTTTTGTTTTGTTTTGTTTTGTTTTGTTTTAGTAACTTACAGGAAACTCCCATCTTGTGCAATTGATAAATCAGGAGAAATGATGAACATCAACTCCAGGATTTAATAGTGTTGAGCTTACAAGATGATTGAATGCTTGGCCCAAGCAAGTCACTTATGCCAAGATTAGGTCTCTTACTCAGAAGGGTCAAGCAGCTGACACATAGGACAAGGATAACTCAAAGATTTCGGTTCCCTATATTTTTCACACTCCAAAAGCTAATAAAGAAAATTTTCCGCAACAAGGTAACAGGTTTCCCTTTCATGAGCTACTCCCTCCTCCTCTTGTGGACATCAGGCTTGTAAACAGAGTTAAATCACATTCCAAAGAAACCTGGATCATCTAGACATTACAAGAAACATCACATTGATCCACTATGTTGATGGCCTCATGCTGATTGTATAAGAAGAGCAAGAGGTAACTACAGTAGTAGACTTTTGAGACTCATCTGATTCGAAGGGTGGGATTAGGTCCAACAAAAATTCAGGGACCTGACACTTCAGTACATTATTTTGAGATCTATTGGTTAGAAGTATGCCAGATATCCCTTTGAAATTAAAAGACAAATTGCACCATCTTACATCCTCTACCACAAAGAAGAAAGCACAATGCCTAATAGATCCTTACACCTCATGAAAGTAGCATTTTAGGGGTGCCTGGATGGCTCAGTCAGTTAAGCATCCAACTCTTAATTTCAGCTTGGGTCATGATCTCATGGTCCCGGGAATGAGCCCCACATTGGGTTCCATGGTGGACGTGGAGCCTGCTTGGGATTCTCTCTCTCCCTCTAACCTGCCCCCCCACACACACTCATACACTTCCCCCCTCTCCCTTTCTCTCTCTATAAATTAAAACAAAAGAAAGAAATTAACACTTCATTTATGGGGATGCTGCTCTGACTCATGTACCAGGTAATGGGAAGGCTCCGTGATATTCCCAGTTTGTGAGGTAAGCAGTCTTGCCGCATAGGCCTATGGTCCATCAGAATGTGATATTGTGTTGCAGGGATCATTATTGAAAAACTTCCTGTGTGGTATTTATGGCAGGCCCTAGGGTATGACTGAAAACATAGGTCCCTAGAGCAAAGATACGCAATCTGTAGCAAAGATAGCTACTGGCATGTGACTGAGCACTGGTAGATATGGAATACTTGACCATGGAACACCAAGTGGCTATGGATCTGGAATTGACCACCATGCACTCAGTCTTTTAAAAGTCATCAAGTCATAAATCAGGGCTGGCCCTGCAGTGATTCTTTGTAAGATGTAAATGGAATGCTCAATACCAAGCAAAAGCAGGAGCAGAGAGTATAATTAAGCTACGTGAGCTAGTAGTACTACATGTCACATGTCCTCCTTGTCACGTATCATAACATGGTTGCATAAGTGCCCCTTCACAAACTTATACCTAGGGTGTGGTACCATTGGTGGTTCCATATGGAAAAAGCAAAACAAAATAAAACAAACAAAACAAAAACAAAAACAAAAAACCCTGAGCTTTGTTTATACATGAATTTCTCAATAAGTGGATATAAACCAAAAATGGAGAATGACTATATTATGGCATTGCATATATGTGGCCTTGAAAGACAGTGATGAAGTAAAAGTTTTTACAGTGGATGGAGCTTTGGAAGGTGCATCTGATCTTCCACATTGTGTAATAGGCAAAATAGCCTCAAAAGAAAATACTTATGATCCCCTGGGCAGTAGTGAGTAGCCTGGTCAGATTGAAGCCTGAAAGGGACAAGATTCAAAGAACCAGGGAAAGAAGGCTCTTGTTAAAGGCATGTGAATAAACATATGAAAGTGGGCACAACGTGTGAAGATCTTCATATGTTAAAACCCACCAGAAAGTACCACATGCAAGTAGACAATGACTTGGCCCATTGATTTTAACCAGCATTTTCCAGTGAACACCTCAGTGCTAAGACAATGTACACAGAAACAAAATGGCCACAGTGATAGTAACAGAGGCTATACATAGGCCCTACAGCATGGACTCTCACAGAGCAAGGCCAATTTAACAACTGCTGCTCTGTCTGGCAGCAGGTTATTGATTTCCCAGGATGACAGAATTCCTTGTGAGGATTAACTAGACAATTGATGGCAAGATGAGTTCTTTGGGATTCTTTCAACATCAAGGGTCCTTGAATTGTTTTCACAGAAATGGATACATATTATTTAACTTTACTGCCTTTAAGATCTCAGTCAACATCACTCACAGGATGTTCAGAATGCCTGATCCACATGAAAGGAATCAGATGCAAAATAACATCTGATGTGAGAAACCACTTTACAGGAAAGGTGTGGCAGTAGATTCATTACTGTGCGATCTTCTGGTCCTATCACATACCACACCACCCAGTATCTGCAGACCCAATAGAGCACTGGGAGGACCCATTGGAAGTGTGGCTGAAGCACCAGTTTGGAAGCCATACCCTTAGAAGATGGGATGTCATTCTCCAGGTCATGTGCAATACATTGAATTAGAGAACTGTACATGATGTTGTGCCCCAAAGAAAATGGATACATGAGTCCAGGAACCAAGGGGCAGAAGCAATAGTCAACACAGGTACCACTTCTCCTAATGATTCACTTAAAGACTTTGTGCCTCCCATCTCTGCAATTCTGGACTCTGCATGGTTCGAGTTCCTGCTCCTCAAAGAATGCACGCCATCATGGGGGTCAGCAAACTACCAACAATAACTGTCACCTGGTCATTTTGAGCTCCTTATGTCCACTCAGCAGCAGACAAGAGGAGTCACCATCTTGGGAGGAGTAAATGATTATAATTAACATGAGGAAGTAGGCCTCCTTTTTCACAGTGGAAGTATGGAGGATTATGTACATAATTCAGTTGATACATTTGGGTTCTTATCCATGCTCCCAGCCAACATGTGAATGGACAAGGGCAGTAACTTTTATCTGAGTGGTTGAAGGATATCAGGATATCAGATCTCTCAGGAATGAAGGTTTGTTTTACACTACTAAACAAAACAACAAAGATGATAGCTGAGGGTGGGCAAAATTTGGAAAGAATAAATAGAACAGATAGATGACAGTGCCATTTTAAGAAGTTGAGACCAACTACAGTGATGAGCACTGAAGTTTATCCTACTAACATCCATCTTCTAAATCTTCCTTCAGGAAGAATAACTCACTCTGGAGGGACTTCTTTTTAAATGTGCATAGAAAAGTGCATCTGGGTTATATAATTAGGGACTTGCTGCTCAGCTACAAGTAATATGCTTATCTGACAGTTTCTAGCTCTTAGTTCCATCAGGGTCTGCTTCAGTATTCGAGATGAGGCTATGGGTGGCTGGGTGGCTCAGTCAGTTAAGCATCTGCCTTCGGGCCCCCTGCTCAGCAAGGAGTCTGCTTCTCCCTCTCCCTTTTCCCCTCCCCCCTTTTCTTGCTCTCTCTCTCTCTCTCAAATAAATAAGTAAAAATTTTTTTTAAAAGGTACAAAAGCTTTTAAAAAATAATTAAAAACAAAAGCAAAAAGATGAAGCATGTTTTCCAGGGACAATCTCTGGCCAATGACTGATTAAGTCAGGGGCAGCCAATGTTATGCTCATCTTAGCATAGTACCCATGTAATGGCTGAGCAAGGGGTTGGTGCAGTGACATAGCGACCCGCCCCCCAACACAGAAATCATCTAACAGGCTTTTTCTTTTTCTTTTTTTTTTAATTTTTTTTAATTCTTTTTTTTTTTTAAGATTTTATTTGCAAGAGAGAGAATGAGAGACAGAGAGCATGAGAGGGGGGAGGGTCAGAGGGAGAAGCAGACTCCCCGCTGAGCAGGGAGCCCGATGTGTGGGACTCGATCCCGGGACTCCAGGATCATGACCTGAGCCGAAGGCAGTCGCTTAACCAACTGAGCCACCCAGGCGCCCCCTAACAGGCTTTTTCTATAGAGCTCATGGCTTTGTTGGTAGAGACTCTGTTAGGTCTATATCTTGATCTGACAATTCCTCTGGTTGATAAAGCTGCTTTTTATTTCTCATTTTACAAGTTATACCTCAATAAACCTTTTGCCCTACCAACTTTGTCTCAGAATTGGCTTGTCAAAAATCCTAATCTCAGTGGCCTAATATAATCAATTGAAATAAATGTTCATTACTTTTTGAAGATAGTTTTTATGGTATTTTCACTCATTCATTCATTCATTCTTTTTTTTCTATAAATATCTAAATAGTTTTTTTTTTTTTTTCCAGAATTCAAAGCATGAAGCTAGATTTTGTTCAAGGCAGTCAGTGTCATATACATTGGTTATTCCCACAAGAATTTTGCCCTTAAAAATTTAACAGAGAAATTCACACAGTGAGACAGATTCCAAAACAAAAATATGATGGTTGTTGCCAGTAACATTTCAGAAAATATTATGGTGAGCATTCAGTTCAGAAAGTCATTGTTTTCTGCTGGGGAATAAGAACACTGACATAAGCCATAAAGAAGGAATGAGATTTGAGCTGCAGAAAGTTAAGATAGGATCAAGGTGGGCAGAAGACACAGTGTGACCTCTATCTTTTACATATCAAGACACTTAAAACTAAATTTAATTGGTTTGTGGTTTTAGTGGCTTAAAAATAAAATATATAAATTATGTCTTTGAGTACACCCAAAACAATAATTCATTGTTTAAACTAAACATAAAAATTGAAGATATAGAGGAGAGAGTGAAAACCTTTTGGGAATCAGACGTAGTTGGATTTAAAACTTGACTCTCCACTTACATTGTATGATATCCTCCTATCTGGTCTCCTTGAATCCAGTCTGCTTTCTCCAATACTTTTTTTTTTTTTTTTACTTTAAATCCTCAGGCTTTATCTTTTTTTAATTTTACTTTATTATGTTATGTTAATCACTCTACGTTACATCATTAGTTTTTTTCTTTTTTTTTTTAATATTTTATTTATTTGACAGAGAGAGAGACAGCGAGAGCAGGAACACAAGCAGGGGGAGTGGGAGAGGGAGAAGCAGGCTTCCCGCCGAGCAGGGAGCCCGATGCGGGACTCGATCCCGGGACTCCAGGATCATAACCTGAGCCGAAGGCAGACGCTTAACGACTGAGCCACCCAGGCGCCCCCATTAGTTTTTGATGTAGTGTTCCATGATTCATTGTTTGCGTATAACACCCAGCTCTCCATTCAAAACATGCCCTCTTTAATACCCATCACCAGGTTAACCCATCCCCCCAACCCCCTCCCTCTAGAACCCTCAGTTTGTTTCTCAGAGTCCATAGTCTCTCATGATTCATATCCCCCTCCGACTTTCCCCCCTTCATTTTTCCCTTCCTACTATCTTTTTTTTTTTTAACATATAATGTATTATTTGTTTCAGAGGTACAGGTCTGTGATTCAACAGTCTTACACAATTCACAGCACTGACCATAGCACATACCCTCCCCAATGTCTATCACCCAGCCACCCCAACCCTCCCACCTCCCACCACTCCAGCAACCCTCAGTTTGTTTCCTGAGATTAAGATTTCTCATATCAGTGAGATCATATGATACATGTCTTTCTCTGATTGACTTATTTCACTTAGCATAATGCCCTCTAGTTCCATCCACGTCATTGGAAATGGCAAGATTTGGGATTTTTTTTATAGCTGCATAATATTCCACTGTGTGTGTGTGTGTGTGTGTGTGTATCGCATCTTCCTTATCCATTCATCTGTTGATGATATCTTGGCTCTTTCCATTCTGCTATAGGACTGCCAAACTTCCTTCATGTAACTTTTGAACATTTTGATGGACCACAGAAGACCCACTCTACCACCATGTGAAAGAAGTTAGTGTCCTTGACAAAATTATCTTGCAGTTATGCAATAATACCATGCTTTCTCAAATGTCTTTTACCAGTCACTCATGCCAAACACTCATAGTGTTAATTTCTTAAGGACTAGATTCATATCGGAAAAACTATTACCCTATTCACTTCTCCACTTGCCTAACTCCACTAATCCTTCTAGATTCCCTTTAGTATTATCTACCTTGAATGAGTTGTTCTCTTTCTCTGAAGATGGGCTAAAAATCTCTTCTCTGTATTTCCATAGTGTTTGTTGAACATGTAACAATTATCATTACTCCTTCTGATAATTGAATTGTTTTTGTCTTTCCAACATCCTAAATGACAGAAATGTCTCAAGACTTGTAGACTGACACCTTGTAGATATTCAGAAAAAGCTCTTTGAATAAGGGCTATAGTTTTCAGCATGGAGACTTTAGAATTCATGAATGTCTATAAGAAAACCAGAGGAGGAGGGAAAAAGAGATACAGTCTGAAAGTGACTTCCTGACCAAAACACTATTTATATAGGTAAAGAAGAGGTGTCTTGCAAATATTTTTCAGCTTTGACTCTGGAGCATCTGCATCCTATCTCTGGGAAATTTTTCAACATGTAAATCTTACAAGGAGACAAAGTCCATATCTCACTGTAGGAGTAAAAAGGACCAGGCACAGATTTTTTTTTCCCCATTCTTCCTTAAAGCAAGGAGACTGGTACATGACCCAGATTCAACTGGTCAAATCCCCCCATCCTACTTGCAAACTCTGAATGAGGAGCTAGTTTCAAAAGAAAAGGGACAGTAAAGTCCTCCCAGTGGTGAGGGCAGCAGAAGTGGTAGCATCCAGGTTTCAGGGGGAGCAGTGGCTGTGGCTTATCGTCCTGCAGCTGCTGCTAAAGCAGGAACAGCTGTGGCAGGACAGCTCTGTCCTCACGGGCCTGCTTCTGGAACCACATTTATATTGTCCTAGCCACTGCCTTGTGTCTCCTGTTTCTGACCGTTCCTAAACTTGGTTCACGGCCTTCCCAGTGACACTGTTAGCCACCAAATAAATTTCATCCAGTAAATTTGTGTTCTGTGTAAATGGCCAGAGTTATTTGCTGTTGCTTGCTTTAAAGAACACTGACCGATCTAGAGAGATGATCCATAAACAGTCCCAGATGAATGAGGAAAGCTAGAATGGGTGGCTTTAGAAAATTCAAAAACTTAGGGAGATGCCTATATTCCTCTCTTGCTTTCAACCTCCTCATTCAAATTTCTAGCTAGACCTGCTGTCTTATCCTCTAAAACAGAACCTGGAAATACACTTTACTTTTCATCTTTATTGCTATGACCTTAGTCCACACCACATCTCTTGCTTATTTTAAGCAAATGTTTGTGCAAATGTCCTAAGTCCCAAATTAATTAAAAGTGTTTCATTCACTTTTGAAAGCTTTGGAAATCCAAGAGGTATCAATTAGAAAGTTTTGTCAAAAGCTTTATTTTCTACCTAAGGCAGCATTAAGTATTTAATTAGATATTAACTGCAGTGGATCTGGGGTACTCTTTTTTCAGGACTTAAAGTCGTAGGAGAATTGCAGAAAGCCTCTCTATCCCCTACTGTCTTCCATCAATCGAGATAAAGAAGTTGACCTGTTGTCAAATTCTCTGCAAAGAATCAGGTTACTATTTTTTCTCTGTCGTGACCAGTCTCCTTCAATTGAATGATCAACAGTGATATCATATTACAATTTTTCTTTTTCATTTCAATCATTTGAAGACTGGCTTCCTATATTTTTTAGAGAAGACACTGCAATGTAGCAAGCCAGGAAAAGTCTCACAACATAGTTGAGTATATAAAGACTACAGAACACTTCCTCTCCTGGTTATTACTTATACAACTGGTTTACAAGAACATTAAGTAAGAACCTAAACTCTTCTCCCATTGCTCTGACAAAACTTGGGACAGTTCACTAGTTTGGAAGAAGCTATAATTGAATTCATCTGTGCCTATAGATTTCAATTTTTTGTTTTCTTTCTTTTTTTTTTTTACTTTTTGTAGAAAGTCTTTAATAGCAGATTTGATTCCTTTAATAGGTATCAGACTATTCTAATTTTCCATTTCTTCTGCTGTCATCTTTATTTATCTAGGAATTTGTCCATGTTATCCACACTGTCAAATGTTTGCAATACAATTATTCATAATGTTCTTTTAAATATCTTTTGATGTCTGAAGATTTGTAGTGATATTGTAGTAATGTCACCCCTGATATTAAGTAATTTATCTTTTTTTTCATATTATATCAGACTTGGTTGTCATTTGTCAATTTTAATAATAGGTTGGAGAACGTGATCAAAAAAGATATGACCGAGATAGACCCGTGAGCTAGCCCTGGGCACTTTGGAGGCTCTTCACCTCCTCCTGTCCTTAGAATGTGGGTTTCATTTGCCTTTTCTTCTCCCAGAGTTTGCTCCAAGGACATAGAATTGAGATACTGATGTGGTGTTGAAAACACCTGCATGGTATAAGTAACTAAGCCCAGTTAGGACCTCTTTATAAGCTTTTAAGATTTGGAGGGCAGGTGTGGGGATCTATTCCTCTTGCTGTCTCCCAAGACACACCTAATACATAAGTTTCCTTTGCTATTATTAAATTTGCCATGTAGCAGCATGGAGTGATGTGTTTCTCTTTGGTCTCTCCCTGCTTTGCATAAGAGGACTGATTTTGTATTATACTAGGGAAGCTTCCAAGAGGGCTGTGAACCTACAAATGTTATTTCAAGCAACCAAATTTTGGCTTCTTTCCTTTGATTTATGTTTTTTATCTTACTAATCTCTGCTTTTATATTTATTTCTTTAGGTTTTCCACTTTTATAAGAAGTAAAGACAAATGCTTTTTTAGTATAATGAATATGCTAATATGCAAGCATAAATTTTGAATTCAGTTCAATAAGAAAATGGAAGGGACAGAGATGAATGTGTTTCTTCCCATTAAGAATACCTCTTGGAATTACTGCAAATTTCTATTTATATCTCAGGGACCCAGATACTAGTTAAATGACCTCTCCTATACAAGTTACAAAATATGATCTTTATTCTTTCACAGTAGGTCCAACCAAAGATAAGCCAAAAGATAGTGAGAACACATATTGAGGTAAACAGCAAGTAGTCTCCACCAGAGTTCAAAAGAACAATAAGGAGAAATAGTTAAAAAAGGATTACTTGTGAGTTAGAGAGCGTATGGGTTGGATGTAGTAAAATTAAATAAATAAAATTTAAAAATAAAATAGAAAAGAGGCATGCATAAGACTTTTAAAAGGAAATATATCAAATGTCTCCTTTGTTTATTTGGGACTTTTTACTCATTTGTTCTAAAATATTGTACTGTTTACGCAAGTGTTAAAAATTGTGTGTGTGTATTACAGAAGTTTATGTAATCTAAGCCAATCACTTAATAACAAAATGTTAACCTGCATGATTCAAATTCAGATGAAAAGTATCAAGGCTGGTATTAGAGGAATCATCTTCTTTTCTGCCTAAAAGAATATTACATATTACATTTTAAGCAGAATATTTCTTTTCTGCATAAAAGGGATATCATAACTTCATGAAATATTTTTGAAGCAACAATGGTAATGAGTCACTTTAAATTTATTCTTCAGAAAATGTTATAAATAAGGACAATTTTAGTCTCTTTTGTTATTGCATCATTAACTCCACCATATCCAAATGGTAATAAATTCAAATATAAGAAAAATGATTAATTACCTGTGCTGGCTCTATATGATACACTGGTTGACTAGACAGACTAGTGAGGAATACAAAATGCCCTGGTGAGAAGCCACCCGTAGTTCTGTCCAACTCTTTAAAAGCATTTCTCCTGCTGACTTTATCCCAGTGTTCAATAACAATGTAACAGAAGCTCTGTCACCAGGATATCATGGGTGTATCTCATGCCCTTTGACATACTTCTATTGCCCCTTGAAACACTTCAGGGTTAATTGTCTTTATTAGGCATATTTCCATATCTGGAACCCACTGCACGGATTTTTACAAATCTCTGAAAAGACATCAATATGTCAGTCTAAAGCCAAGTCATATGCAGAACAGCAAGAAATGGAAAATACTGAAATGAATGTTGCTCTGAACATATCAACAATTCATCTGATTGTTTATGTAGTTTATTGACTGATAGATACATTATATAAAATTATTTTATTTTGGTAATCTATGGCCAATCTCTATGTCAATTTTTAGAACAAAATATCAAGCCATTTTAGATATATACACGTATAAACACTGAGGCTCTTTACCTATTTATAATTTGCTTTCCTATATATTTAGAATACATTATGTAATTTAAAAGGAAAATGTAAACTATTTGCTTTTTTAAAAAGAGTTAAGAATGGGGTGATTTTTGGGGCGCCTGGGTGGCTCAGTTGGTTAAGCGACTGCCTTCGGCTCAGGTCATGATCCTGGAGTCCCGGGATCGAGTCCCGCGTCGGGCTCTCTGCTCGGCGGGGAGTCTGCTTCTCCCTCTGACCCTCCTCCCTCTCATGCTCTCTGTCTCTCATTCTCTCTTTCTCAAATAAATAAATAAAATCTTTAAAAAAGAAAGAATGGGGTGATTTTTTAATTAAACTACAAAAAGTTGACTACTCCCATGATTTTATATGTGGCAGTCAGTACAGCTGGATTTCATAAGGTCTAAGAGGAAAGTGCTATAGGATTTTGTCACATAATCAATCAGTTGACATAAATTCATAGCATTGAGCGACCCATCATCTCAGGCATATAGCAGAATGAAGGAACATATCTTCCATAATGTAACAAGTTTTCCTGATTAGCTGAAGGATGACCTTATTGTATCATTATTTACCTGAAGTAAGAACAATATTACGGATAACTTTTCTTTCAGGCAATTTTAATTGAAGGTTTTTGGCACATAAACAGTTTTATGACTACTTCAGTGGGGCAAGAAGTGATGTAGCTGGAAGGCAAAACTGTTCTTTAGAGATTGGAAAGCTTCCGATTGAAGCGTGCAGGGGAAAATGATATTAAAAACCTCTGTTCATTATTTCATTTGTGCCCAGAACTGTGCTGAGCACTTTATACACAGAACACAAAGCTAGTATAAATAGGAACTAGAAGAAATTGGATTCCAAACCAATTTACACTGGATACCAAAGGCAGTGCATGCCACAATAACAGTACTATAGGCAAGCTTAAATTACTCTCTCCCACTTAAATATTCTTTTTCTGGCCATTTGTAAGTTGACATCACTTTTATTTGCCTTTCCATTTTGTTTTAGTTCATTGGTTATCTGATGCTAATTCTCAGATTTCCCATTTTTATTCATCCATACCGACATGATTCACTCCTGCTCTGTTATTCTGAAACCTACCCTGGTCATGTTCTTGTTCCATGCTACTTTACTTCTCTTTGGCTACTTGACTAAAACTTTAAGTTCATTTTGTACATGTGTTGCTCAATCCTAGTCTACAGTGGAATTTCTAGCTATTATTCAAGATCATTACCCTTTGGAAGCTGGGTTTCTCTTTCTCTGACTGCTTTTGAAGTCTAAATTCTTAGCTTGAATTCTTAGCCTGCACTTACATTCAAGACCTTGTAAAAACTGTTCCTGATTTATGTTTTTATATTTATCATCTAGGTTTCCATGTGACCATTCTGATCCATGGTTAATATAGCATCTGTGTCTTTGATATTTTTTACTTAAGCTTTTTATTTTATCAAGTTTGGATTAAAGGATTCATATCGAGGAGTGGTTATGATATTTGTAAAGGACTTGGAAGATTCCTACAAGCAAGGGTAGAAGTTGAAGTGTGCACAAGATAAATTTTATGCTTAAGGCAATGGAATAGCTACTGAGGCTTTTTAATTAAGGAGAGTAATGCAAAATCATTTTGTGAAAATTATTTTGAAAAAAATGTATTCGCACAATAGGTTGATCAAGAAGAAAGAGCAGGACAGAAGAATAAAGTTTAGATCTCCTTTAACAAGCTGAATACATGAAGTGGCAGAGCCCTGAGCCAAATTTGTAGTGGCAGGAGTTAAAAGGCAAAAATAATTGTGGTTGATAATAAAAAGATAATATTTTGGTTTATATCTTACTTGCTATAAGAGATAAAGAAAAGGTAATGATTAAGGACTATTTACCATTTCTTATCTGAGTGACTGTCTAAAACTTGTTGTATTTGGAATATCAGAAGGATAGGCATGACTTGGTACGTGGAGGATGAGTTCCGTTTTAGATATGCTGTACTTGAAGACACTAGAAAAATTTCCATGTGGAAATGCCTGGTAGCCATTGAAAATGAAGTGAAAATTTAGGTAAGAAGTCAAGCTTAAAGATGTGAGTTTTGAAACTCATCCAGGAGGATGTGCTAGTTATTATTGTAAGATTGGTTGGATGTCTCATAAAGAAGAGTTGTTCAGAAACATAAACCTAGGAAATGCTCATATCCAGAGAGTGGGAAGCAAGAAAGGAAGGGGAGAAGTTGCAATGTCTACCACAAAGAGTTGTTTTTGACCATCTCTTACTTTCATGTAGAGAATTGGGGCATGTTTTTAGAGTCTTAAATAATATATATGGATGTGGATGGCACATTGTCATAGGTATTTAAGACATGTTAGTTGAAATAAACTGAAGGCGCTGAGAGTTAGAAATAAAAACACGATGATCAGAATCCAGAGGAAGAGAATGCTCATGAATGGGAGCCTACATTGCAAATTCTGGCAGGGTAAATGCTCAGAAAACTAAGAGAAATGTTGAGTATGGCCATAACCTTTGAAACCAGAATGTAAACATATTCCAGTGCAGAAAAGAGTTTAAAATAGTATTTCTAGAACTTATAGCTGTAGCTCCAAATAGTTCTCTTCCCTATGGTTACTTCCAACATTTTGATATGACATATAAATGTCATTAATTTTTATCCTCACTTGAGTAATGGAGAAACTGAGGCAGAAAATCAGGATACACATATTTTACAACTGCTGCATTAAAGGCTAGAATTTTAAACTTGCCACTATTCTTTCAATATCAAACTAAATGTTCTTTAATTGCCATCATGGCAAGCACTATTTTTTATGATGTGATCATCTCAGGCATGTAGTTAAATGGTATATAAACAACAATCAATTCAAATTAAATCATTCCATTTTTAGAAGTAAAACCTACCAAGGCATCTCATATCACATAATTGTATAATTCACTGTAATTACATAATGCTCATATGGTGCTAAAAAAATTGATAAGCTGACATTAAAGCAAAATGACTTAAACCTGTCTTAATTTGAAATGCAATGATGACATTGCTAATAATATGATTAGTCCTAAATTTTGGAATCGTATTCCCTAGAAGTTTATGATTTTTCCCTTAAATAATTTTAATGACATTCAAGGAAACCCCAGGAGAAAATATGCTAACGAAATGTCTATTTATTTGTCACATACTTTTAGTATTTCCTGGTTAAAATTTCTTTATATCCAGTCTGTTGAGATTATAAATATATTTGGCCATAAATAGCAGCAATGTCTTTTGTAATTAGCCTCATATTTAGTGATTTATTCAGTAATAAAATAAGCCAGATTCTGGAAGTTTTATCACAGACTGAAATCTGGCATTAACAAAAGCTTGAGACTAAATGAAAAAGACAAAATTCTTGCTCTCCTGATGCTGCATATATTATAGTTAGGGTCAAAAGTGACTTCCTAATTTAATTATAACCCTAAGATTTCAAGGCAGCAGTTATGACAATTTTGCTGGCTCACAATGTATGGCTGGGAAAATACTGTTTTTCAAACTGAATGTGAGGGATTTATTCAAATAAAAATTACCCCCAAGACACATACCTGGAGACAAGGCAGCCAACTTCTTTGAGAAAGTAAAAGCTATGCCAAGGCAAGTTTGTTCACTGAGGAAAGTCTGTACGGGGAATCAGAGTGCAGTCTTCAAACTTACTGGGCAGCAAGGTGACAACTGGGTGTGAAACAAACAGAAAGGCAAAATTATCATCCAAGGAACCTTCCCACAATCCTTAACTGCTACTTCTGCCAAAAGATTTTCGTATGTTTTTGTCAGAGGACACAAAAATATATTTTATTTTATTTTATTTTTTTAAGATTTTATTTGCAAGAGAGAAAATGAGAGACAGAGAGCATGAGAGGGAGGAGGGTCAGAGGGAGAAGCAGACTCCCTGCCGAGCAGGGAGCCCAATGTGGGATTAGATCCCGGGACTCCAGGGTCATAACCTGAGACGAAGGCAGTCACTTAACCAACTGAGCCACCCAGGCGCCCCACAAAAATATATTTTAAGTTTACATTTAAATACATACTTAAAAAGAGTTACCTTACTTGATTCTTTCCTTTTTTTTTTTTTAAAGAATTTATTTATTTATTTGAGAGAGAGAGTGCAAACAAGAGAGCACAAACAGAGGGAGCAGCAGAGGGAGAGGGAGAAGCAGGCCTCCCGCCAAGCAGGGAGCTTGATGCAGGGCTCAATCCCAGGACCCTGAGATCATGACCTGAGCCAAAGGCAAACGCTTAACCAACTGAGCCACCCAGGCACCTCTTGATTTGCTTTTCTTCTCCTTCTTCTTCTTCTTCTTCTTCTTCTTCTTCTTCTTCTTCTTCTTCT